>NW_021605555.1:965851-978617 GCF_004785775.1 Grammomys surdaster | reverse complement strand
AGAGAGAGAGAGAGAGAGAGAGAGAGAGAGAGAGAGAGAGAGAGAGACCATGTAACAAAAACCCAATGCCAGGTATGAGAAACTCTTTTGACTCCAAAAATCTCTAAAAGCATTTCAGGTTTTTCTACTGCCCTTGATTGCCTCTCAAAGATAGAAATTAGGTCTCTGTTGCTGAACACACTGTGCACTTCAGACATAGTCCCCAGAGGCCCTGAGCTGGAACTTACCTAAAAGCCTCCTCCCTGGGAATTAGCTCTCATGATACCAGAAGGCACCATGCAAACTTCCAAGGGAGGAGGGCAACCAACAGTCCCACCCAGCTATGGTGACTGTGAACCACAACAGTGGCCAGCATGGAGTGATAACCCTAAGGATGCAATAGTGGCATGCGTACCTTGGCAGTGACCAACAGCTTTCTAATTGGACTTACGGCCCACTCAATGTGACGGAAATCAAGCCTGGTACAGGGAACCTAAACAACCCAGGGCTACCAAAGTCAAGGAGCCTGGAGAACCTAAAGCCCCCACTTTACTAAACCAGCACAATCTCTAACTACATTCTAAATATTTGTCCTTCTTCCCACAGGTAAGTGTAGTCCTCACCCCTCGTCAAGGAAGCTTCTCTTTGGATGGGGGGGGGGACCATTACAGAAAACCATGACAAATCAAAATGAAGAACTGTGGAGTCCAGGCCCAGCAGCCAGATATACGAAACAACTCTTGCCCTTAAGCTCAGGGGTTGTTTCTGAAGAGGAGGTAGGAGGACAGTAAGAGCCAGGAGATCAGGGAGTTTGCTGTGAGACTGTCCCCCTAGGAACAATAAAAGATACACCCATAAAACCTCAACAACACAACTGTTTAAACATGAACTGAGTAGGAACAACAACAGTAGACATGCTAACTGAACACCGGAAAACCCAGGAGACCTCAACCCTGTCCAATGAACTACAGCTAACTAAGGAATGCTCAGAGTGGGAGAAATAGTCTTTCTCAGAGAAGAGCATATCAGTTTGTTATCCAATACCAAATTATCATCTACCCAAATATATGTGTGTGTGTGTGTAACATACTAAGTGAGGAGATTGCATTTGTGTACTTAGGAATATATTTGTCTTAGGGTTTTTACTGCTGTAAACAGATGCCATGACCAAGGCAACTCTTACAAGGACAACATTTAATTGGGGCTGGCTCACAGGTTCAGAGGTTCAGTCCATTATCATCAAGGAGGGAGCATAGAAGCATCCAGGCAGGCATAGTTGCAGGAGGAGCTGAGAGTTCTACATCTTCATTTGAAGGCTGCTAGTGGAAGACTAACTTCTAGGCAGCTGGGATGAATGTCTTAAAGCCCATACCACAGTGACATACTTATTCCAACAAGGCTACACCTACAGCAGCAAAGCCATACCTCCTAATATGTGCCACTCCCTGGGCCAAGCATATACAGACCATCACAATATTATATACATACAAGCATACATACATACATATATGCATACATATATGTATACAACAACATTTAATGAGAAAAGAAGTCATGAATTTTGAAAGATAGCTAGGAACGGGGAAATGATAAATTATAATCTCAAAAAATAAAATAAATAATTTAAAAACTTTTTTAAAAGGAGGTTATCAATGGAGGATAGCACAAGTCTTTATATATTATGGGCATAAGTTTTAGGCTTAAAATATGCATTTTTAAATGTATTCTACTCATCTATAACTTACTTTTTTCTTTACTTTTTTAATTTTGACAAAGCAAAGTTTGCCAATATTTTGTTTCAGGACCTATGCTTTTGCAGGCGTAGCTAAGAAATCTTGGCCTAAACCAAGGTCATAAATTGTTCTTCTATATGTTTTGTGCTTTAACGCTTACATTTAAAATCTTGACCTCATAAGAGTTAATCTTTATGTATGCCCTAAGATCAGAATCTTGGTGTGCTTCTTCCTTATGTGAACCTATATGCTCAGCTGCTTTGTTGATAATACCATTTTGTTTGTTGTGCTGATTACAGTGGTCAACTTTAAACAGTTTGTGCTCTTACTTTTATCACTCCATCATTTTTGTCTCAGTTGCATGGGTATCACTGGCTGAAATCTCCTAACGAGAATCTTAGAGTTCATGCCTGGCTGTCTCTCCACCTTCTCACCAAGGTTAGCGTCTTACAGTTGCTTTGACACCAGGGATTGAGTCCTCACATTGTGTCCTTTTTATGCTTTTGAAGACTTGTTTGGTAGGCTAAGTTATTTTCATTTTCACATAAATTTTAAGATTGTCTTATTAATTTCTATAAAAGGGTTGGTGGTATTTTGATGGGGATTGCAGCCCAATTTGATGAAGTTCTGTCTCAATCACCACAGGTCTCTCAGACCATGTAGATATAATACTTTTTCCTTAAACTGGTTTTCCTTTCATTAGGAATACTCTAGCTTTCACAGTGTGTGTGTGTGTGTGTGTGTGTGTGTGTGTGTGTATGGGCACATTTTCTTTTGCTAAAATTGTTTCTTCTATTTTTTCTTGTTGTTGTTTTTTGGGTATGGATCTTTTCTTAATGCTGTTTTTTCCATTGTGCCATATTTGTCCGTAGTTTTATATTTTTAGAAAGGATTTTTCTTCTTTTCTTTTTGGAAGGGGTAAAAACATTCTATGTGACAAATGTGGCTTTTCACTTCATCTTCTAGGAAGCTCATCAACATCTTAACCCTGAATCACCTCCTCTTTGTGACTTGGAAAGATCTCCATAATGCTTTCATGCATATGGCCCTTCTCTTCTGGCTTCAGAGTGGAGAAAGGGTTAGATGCTCTGGAAACCCAGGAGCTGTGGGCTGAGAACCCTACTGGGCTAGTGTTTATTTGTCCCCAGCCAGGCCTTTCCTGTAGAACAGAAAAGGAAAGGTGTGGCTTACTCTCTCTCCATTGCCCTCCTGCTCCTCACAGGACAGCCAACAGTCATGCCCCCAGCCCATGGTGGCTATGGAGGCTGTAAATCAGTTCCTGCTGGCACATAGGGGCCAGGTTCCCCCATCACACAGGGTGCTGATCTTATGAGGCCCATCTTGTCATCACAAGCTGTGATTTGCTGACTTCCTGCAATGCTGGGATCACTTTACATGAGCCGGGGCTGCAGGGTCAGGCCCATACTGCTACCAGCTTCCTCTGAGAAAACAAATCAGGTGGCAAATCTGGAAAAGGCATCTGTGCGGTCTTGTGCAGACTTCCAGGAGCCATGTAGGTTCACCTCTCCACAGAGACAGAGCACACTCTGAGACCTCACCAATTGGGTACCAGGATGGAGGTGAGACCAGAAAAGCTGCAGCCCTGGGTGGACCAGGGGTCTCCAGTGCTGCTGTGAGGGGATCTTGTGGGCACCTGGGTGTAGCAGGGGTCTGCCATTCACCAATTGTATTTGTGTTAGGGCTTTGGTAGACTGAAACTCCTTTGCAACAGCACATGACCTTGCTTGGAAACAAGGTCACTACTGATGCCATTGGTTACAAAGAGGACATCCACCGTGGTTGGTACCTTTGTGAGAAAATGATTTTTGTCTGCAGACATAAACAGACACATGAACCAAAGGGGACTTTAGTCATAGCACATCCATGGTCAAACAGCTTTTCTGGAAAAAAAACAAAAACAAAAACAAAAACAAAAAAAAAAACCAAACCTGGCCAGTCCCTTTCCTAGCTCCCCTGGCCTCAACCGACAGACACATGAAAGGTCTGCTGCCACTGTTCTGTGATATTCTGTATCAGTTTGCCCTGATGGTCCTCCAGGTCTCACAAGACAGATGGCTTAGCAGAGGAGCTGGATGCTGCTTTGGCCATAGCTGCTTCACAGAGCCCAGGACAAGTCTTATCTGCTGCCAAGACTGCCTCTCTGTATCCTTATACTGTGTCCTTTGCACATTGTATTTACTCTCTCTATCTGGGGACTCTAAAGCTGGATATATGTATGTGGCTTCCCAGGGCTCTTGAATATTGGCCAGGCACAGTGCAAGGCCTATGAGTAGCAGGTGACCTCTGATGTTAAACGTCTCAGCCCATGGTGAGCAGCCCTTTACGCCTCTGAGCTGCTTTGAGGACATTCTCAGGTGGTGCCTCTTAGTTTCTCTGGCTATATTGACAGAGTTATGCTGACTTCCTCAGTCAGAACTTCAGTTGTTTGATCCCCCAAGGCCTCTCAGTCTCACCAATGACATTCCCTCCTGAGTCTTCCCCAGGATTGTCAAGAGGGGACTGTCTTAATAAGATTCCCATTGCTGTGAAGAGACACCATGAACAAGACAATTCTTTAAAGATTTAATTGGGACTGGCTTAGTTTCAGAGGTTCAGTACATTATCATCATGTTGTGAAACATGGCAGCTTGCACACAAACATGATACTGGAGGAACTGAGAATTCTACATCTTGATCGAAAGGCAGCCTAAAGGAGACTGGATTTCTTTTAAACCTAGTGTAGCTTGAGCATTTAAGACCTCAAAGCCCTACCCACACAGTGACAAATTTCCTCTCACAAGGCCACACCTCCTCCAATAAAGCTGAAAGTCCTAATAGTGCCATGCCCTATGGGTCAAGCATTCAAATACATGAGTATATGGGGGTCAAACCTATTCAAATCACCACAGGGACCTTCAGGACAAATATCAATGACAGAGACTGTGTGACAGTGAATCTCCTGGTAGCATCCCCACCAGCTAACATACCAGCACCAATGGATTCTCAGTCTGGGGCATCACAGTCCCCTGGTCTTTTGGAACATGGCTGTCCTTGCTTCCCCACACTGGCACAGACCGGGCAGGAAGACTAGACTCTCCAGTACATGTCTGAGGGTTCTGTGGAAGCCAGGACCGGAGAATGACAATCACATCATGAGGCTGGGTGGGAGGGGGCTGGCTGTGCATAGAAGCAGACTGCATAGCATCTCCACTGTCGTATTGCCCAAATTGGAGCCGTCCTCCCAGCTTCTCATATTTAATGTCTAGTGTAGTGTGTATGATCCATCCTTCAAGGTAATCAAGGGGCAACAGTATTCCATTAGTTGGTCAGAATTCAGGAGATACTGGATCTAACCATCTAATCTCAATTAGTAGAGTCCCTGGACATCCACTGACTGTTTCTTCACTGGAGTATAATTAAAATAGTACTTGCTTCCACTACACTAAAACAAAGCTTTCCCTCACTGCCTTGCAGAGAGCAGGCCTGTCGTTAGCCAGGGATATCCATCAGGTCACATACTGCTGGAGACTTGGTGACATCCAAGTATAACAAGAGGTAGGAGCAGTGGCTTATCTGTCAGCCATCTCAGAATTGGGAAGGCTCTGCAGAACACGGACTCTAAGACTTTAATGCCCAGAAAGAAGAATGTTCTCACACCATGGTGAGACTTTCCCCTGGAGTATGTCTAAAAAGGAGTTTCTAAATTGAGTTAATTTAAGTGGGAAGACCCACCCTAAGTGTGTAAGGTGGGAAGACCCACAATAAGTGTGTGAGGTGGGAAGACTCACCCTAAGTGTGTGAGATGGGAAGACCCATACTAAGTTTGGTTGGTACCACTCTGTGAACTAGGATGGAGAGGTACAGCTGAGTATCAGCAGATCTCTCTGATTCCTGACTGTGGATACAGTATGAGCAGCTGTCTCAGACTCCTGCTGCCGTGACTTCCCCACCATGAACTGTGAGCAAAAATGAATCCTTACTTAAGTTGCTCTTGTCAGGTATTTTTGCCTCAGCAAAGAGAAAAGTAACTGACACAAACTCACTCCAGAAGAAGGCGTGTGTGTGTGTGTGTGTCCCTCAGTGCTGTTCCTAAACAAAGAAGGCAGCCTGGGAGAAGCCTTGTTTAGTGTGGTAGGCAATCCCATTCAGAGATCACAGGAGATGGTAGGGCCCATCTTTGTGTCTTGCCATTCTCCTGTGTGCCAGGATGGGCAACCACTCTCAGTGAGATCATGTGACTTTGCTGGGGCTTAGGAAAGCTATTTCACTCCAACCTCAGTTTCCCCCATTGTACAAGGTCAGTTGTCCAGATGTGCAGTGACTTAAGCTGTTGTTCCCCACTCAATCTCAGAGTGATGATGCTTACAACAGTGACTGACTGAGACATATTTGGACAGAGTCAGTGGGACCTTGGAAAGGACAAGTTTCCTGAATACAAATTTCTTGTTCACACCCAAATACAAAAGCTCATATTGATTGGGGACATACACAGCTTCTAGATGGACAACTTCAGGTATAGTCTTTCTGATGCCCAAGAAGGACCCATCAGGATAGCCACTTTAAAGATTGCCAGAGAGTGAGTGACTCTGTGGAAATAGTTTTCTGAGCAGTGATGGTACCAGTGGCTGGGAAATTCTAACAAATAAGGCATATATATATATATATATATATATATTTAATTTGGATGAGGAAAGGCTAGCCTTAGCAATGGGAAGTCCTGTCTCTCCCTGTGAGAGAGGTAGGTGTTCACCTCTAGTTCAGCTCATTCTTCCTGCTATAAACCTCTTCTCTGAATGGCTCTACCCATGCCTCTCTTCAACTTGAGTAGCTTGCCTGAGCTAGGCACAGACACCTTGTTTTATAGGCTTTCTAGGGTTCTCTTGGAAGTCAAATGGGAGCACTTCAGCCCTGGCCCCAGTCTCCTCTGAATATATCTGAAGCTCAGCTGTTGAACAAAGCTACAGGAAAAGTTCTGGGTTTGTTGGATTCCAGGAAAGATGTAGATGAAATCCAAGGTAACACACACACACTGGTACTTGCACATTTATGTCCCACATGTATGAATTCAGCCCTGTCACAGCACTGTCATAGTAGTCAAAGCCAACAAGCTATGGACACAGGCTTTCATACAGGGGTGGACTCCATCCCAATGCCTTTAAGTCCTTGGGATGTATATGATTATTGACTGGGTTGGTGATTGTCTAAGATTATCCCAACTCATGTTGTCAGCTGAGTATTCTCATTCTTGTCTTTCCTTCCCAAATGCTAAGCTCTCCATGATTAGCAAATCTTCCCCTAAGCTCAGCCAGAGTGTCTAGAGCCGAGTACCTTCACTGGAGGTAGATTCAACTCTGTCTCTGAAGTCAGTGGTTCTACTGTCCCCAACAAATACCCAAACATGGTTCAGAGAAGAGTAGCAATGAGGCTACTTTGGGATGTTTTAGCAGCTTGGATATTGTCATCAAAGCTGAACTCAGAGAAAGGGACTAACTCTCCTATCCTTCGCATTTCCAGTACTTCGAATGTTCAAAGAAAACAACTTTCAAAGGCTTTCTCCTGAGAGATCTGTAGCAGCTCAGGATATGTGGAGAATTAGCTTGTGTTTGTGTCCATTGGGTCTCAGGAAATGAAGAGGATATTGGCTCTACAGTGTTGTTTCCGGTGTTCAGAAACAAGACATCTACTGTCATTGTAACTGCGCTAGGAGGTGACCATGTCATAAATGGTGCATCTGAATTCAGTTGTCCCTGAGGTCTGCAGTGCTCATGCAAGGCCACACTACAGCAGGGATGTCACCACAGTGATTAGAAAAGTCCTTTCCAAAGGCCATGTCAAGGTAGCCAGCATGCCCTGAGGGATGGTCCTCTAGCCAGGAAATGAGATTTCCCCTCCACCTAGAGTGTCATTGTTGTGGCTTTATATCATAATGGTGCCGTGGCATCATGAGGCAACAGCAGCTTTCAGGAAAGAATAACCATGGCCATGAATAACAGCAATGGCCATAAAAATGCCTGCCAAGACAAACACCCAGGACCCTTAGACTTTGTGCTGCACTGGTAGGCCTGATTGCCAGATGGAGCCAAAGGAAATGCCCCTTCCTGACCTGGTCATTGTCCTTTCCCATGGTAGCAGTGGTTCTCACTATTAGTGTTCACAGTTGACTCCTGGTTCCCTCTCCAGCACTCCCTGCCTTATCAGGGCTAAGGAAGCTACAAGAAGCTGTTGGTGCCTACACAGGGCATCAATATAAATCCAAACAGTGTGTTTCCTAAAACAGAAACAAACCTCAGCCTGGGGAAAAGTCTGAAGGCAGACCACACTGTTGGGGGTGGTCTGGTGCTGTGTATATAAATGCTAAATTCTGAACTCCAAGATCTGGTTGATCCCATACGAGGGAATTCTCACTTTCACGGGCCTTTGTTGTATAAATCTTAAACCCCAATTTAAAGCTATTGCTTAAATGAAAGTGGCTACAGCCAACTACTGGGGAGAACAGAGGTAGGCAAGGCTTCGGTTACAGGGCTGGGGGGGGTCACAGGTAGGAACCAGGAGGAGAAAGAAAAAGTAGGAGAGAGGGGAAGTGAAGGGTATGGGAGAACAGGAGGTCTCCATTAGACATGATGGAAGAGGAGCACACAGCTGAGTGAAATGCCCTCTGAGGCAGAAATAACCTGGCGAGACTCAAACAGCAAGCACTCAGGAGTTCATCTACTCTATTTTTAGCATATAAAAAAAAATAAATTAGGAGCAATTCACCCAGTAATTGTGCTAAAGCTGAATAGCTAAATCATAGGACTCAGTCCTGATTATCGTGGGGCTGACTGGGTCAAATTAAAAACTAATGAAGTTTATTAAATATCATTTACACCACACAGGTGTGATTTCCCCACTGTCTCTTGGGTTAGTGAATTTCTTCCTGGGAGGTTGAGGCTGACTCAGATTTCTACAGTTCCAGGCCAGCATCATATGCCTAACAGAGCACTTGAGCAGCAGACAAGGACATCTATGGTAGGGTCCTGGAGAGAGGACATCTGTGATTTATAGATGGCACCTTTATTCCATGTCCTCATGTGATAGGACCAATATAAGCTCTCTTGAGTGTCCATCTATGTGGGCTCTAGTATCATTCTGGGATCCACCTCATGAACACATCACCCCCCAAAGCTGTCCCTCCAAATATCATCACCTTAGGACGGAGGATTCCAGCACAGGAGTTTAGGGGGTACAATTTGGAACAGAAGAACCATAAACCCAAAATGTTCCTTCAGGATTCTCCTCAGGCTAAGAAGGGAACACATGAACTACATCCAGCCATGATCTTAAGGGAAGTGTTCCCCACATGGGGCGATTATGACTGTCTTCAACTGCTCAAGGCTGTGTTCATGTTCCCCTCCAGGTTGTGTGTCTGAGTCCCTAGCTGATCTGCCTACATCTGCTTCCTTTTCACACCCAAATACAGGACATAAATGGTGGCTTTTGGAAGGCAGGAAGGAGGGCATGGGGCCTTTATTCCTGGTCAGAGATAGACACATAAAGCACACAAAGAATCAAACATAAGTCCCATTAGAACATTTATACATCAATATTTGGTGCTGCAAATATTTGTTGTAGCAAATTCAGCACCTTAGGCATGGTGGTGAATCATTGATTTTACCTCTGCTCTACTGTCTCCACAGTCTTACAAATGAAGCTTAATTCTGAGACAAGTCTGCCTCAAACCAAGAAACTGATAAACCTGAAGGATGAGGAAAGCCTGGGTGTCTTCACAGAATGAACAGAACATGCACTCTTCCAAGAAATACTACCAATCATTTCAGAGAAGTTATGTCGGATGTGTGGATCTGTCTCAGTGTGGGGTGTGTGTGTGTATGTCTTGCTTTGGATCCTAAGATGAATCTTTCAAACATCTCACACAAGGTTGTTTAAAAAAAAAAAAGGCCTAGCTTGATGAGTAATTATGTCACAGGAGGCCTCCAAAGTCAAGGGAAAAATTCTAGGAGGACAGGATGGACATCTCTTCCCTGTGTCGTAACATTTCTATCCTGTATTGACTATTTTTCTAGTCCCTTGGAAAAAATACTTAAAAAAATAAATATGAAAGAGAACAAGAACATTTTGGTACATAATTTTGAGGTTTCTGTCCATGTTTAGTTGGCTCGGTTGTTTGGGGACCTATAGAGAGGAAAAACATCCCATCAGGGAGCACATAAAGAATATAGCTGCTGAACTCATGGTAGCTAGGAAGCAAAGGACAGGAGGAACAGGGACCACAATATCAAGAGCATATATCAGTGACCTTCCATCTACTAGGTCCTGTTCTGTAAAATTTCTGACGCTATCAGATGGGGACCAAACCTTCAATACATGGCCTTCGGGTATTTGTGAGATCCAAACTGTAACAAGTTAATTGTTTAGGAGCTCATGTTGATAGATAGCTCTTCTGGGCTTTGCCACTGTCAGATGTCCTACTCTGAGCTTGAACTGAGCCAACCCACACACAGCTGCTCAGCCTGTGAGCAGTTCCTCAAAGAACCTTGGGAACATGAAAGGTCTTTGTTACACACACTGGATAGAGCTGGCATGTACAGGTTCAAGCCACAGGTCAAGCCTTGGAGTGAAGGAAAGGAGCCACCCCAAGAGGGTCCCGAGGTCCCTCTTCCTTGCTGTTGTGTTTTGAGGTATCTGTGTGGCGTTCTAAGGGGAAAAAAACAAGGGTGATGGGGGTAGGGTCCCTATATCTGATCTCCCCATAAAGAGGCCAGAGGACATTCTCCATCCAAATATATGTCCCTGGGAGAGAACTGCACAGCAGCATGCTGCCCAGAAGCTGGTGTCTTAAAAGGGAGGGAGTGGTGGAAAGATTTCTTATTGAAATCATTCATAACAAAGGGCAGCAGTGTTGCAGTGGAAACATAAACAATATAAACTGAGCTGAAAGCAAAGTGTTTTCTGTTACTTGTTACCAGAAGAGAGGCCTCCCAAGTCTTTTGTACAACATGCTCACAGGCTCAGCCCTGGCATTGATGTCCAGGGACATTGTCCTCTTAGTGCCATAGCATTCTGAGGAGTAAATGATCCTGGATCTGGGTGTGGACCAAGATGTGAGTTTGAATCACATAGCACACGGCTCCTAAAGGTAATAGAGGGCTGAACTGGTCCAAGCAGAGCTGAAGGGGAGTTCCCAGTTGCAGGTAGGGAACTGGGAGAGGACAGCTGTGTGCATGGTCGCTTCAGAAGGATTCATGATAAGGAATGGCTGACTGAAGTCCCAGATGAGCTTTCCAAAGATGCTGAGTCCTAGCCAGCACAACAGACACTGGCCACAAAATCCAGTAAACAGAAACTGACAGTCCATCAGAGACAAATAGGTAGGAAACATTCTTGTAAAGAAACCCGGGTTTATAGGGTCCTGGGATTATGACCACCTCAGGAGGCTGGGGAGGGTCAAAGTATGATTCAGCACCCATGGGGACATCTCCAGCTCCCCCATCTCTGTCTCCATCCCATCTCTCCTATTGGGTAAGAGTCTCTGTCCTGTTAGTTCTTGTCACTGAGACAAAATGTCTGATTCAAAACAACCCGAAGGAAGAAAAGATTTAGTTTGGCTCTTGGTTTCAGAGGATTTTCTCTCAGTCTACTGTCCACTGGCTGCTGTATTTCATTCATCATGATGGATGGGCAAAACCAAAACTCCATCTTGTGATAGACGGGAAGTAGAAAGGGACAAGAAACCAAGGCAAAATGCATGCTTCAATAATGCACTTCCAGTGAGACTCCACATTCTCCATTCAGAATGGACCCAGTACTGTATTAATTTAGTGCTGAAGTTAGTTTTCATGATCTATTAACTAGAGATGAAGCTTTCAGTAATGTGATCCTTTAGGAGTCAATTCAAACACAATCTGCAGCAGACCAGAGCCTGAACATAGGGAGGACATCAGGTAGTCTAAAAGGTCATCTCACTGCTTTCAGTTGGTTGAGTAGGTCCTATTGGTATGATAAGAAGTTCTATCTCGTCCTATTAAAGGTAAATGTTGATTCCATTAGTCACTGGTGCCTGAAGCACACACCTTGTGATGATTAATTTTGACTGTCATGTTGACTTTACTGAGGGAAGAAGAAATGAGTAAGAAAGAGCCTCTGGGGCATCTGTGAGAACGTTTCCAGAAAGGATTAACCAACTGGGGAAGACCCACCTGGAGTATGAGTTACACGATTAAATTTCCTCTACCTATGAGCCCACCACTGTGTGGAAATGCTCAGTGGATGGGAACTCTTGACGTTAAAGACCTGGTAGGAACCCATTGTGACTAGGGTCAGAAGACCTTGCTGCCGTTATCCTCTGTGACCTCACAGCTTCTAAGGCCTCACCCAGTGTCTCATCACTTTATACCTTCAACCCTCAGTGTTGACTTCATCACTCACAGTAGAGCTCCCGCCCTCACTGTGGACCATCCATCCTTCCTGTAGACCATACGTTCTCACTGAAGGCAATTTGTTCCCAGTGCTGATCTTCCATGCACACTGCTGATCATTCATTCACCATTTAGCATGGATCCTCCCTGTAGTCCCTCCATCCTCATTACTGACTTTCCATTCTGTTTCAAAGATTTGAATTTTTATTTTATGTGTATTAGTGTTTTGCCTGCATGTACATTTGTGCATCACATGTATGCAGAACCCATAGAACCACAATAGGGCACTGAAAACCTCCAAACAGGAGAGTTGCAGAAGGTTGTAAGCCGCCGAGTGAGTGCTGAGAACACAACATGGATCCCCTGAGAAAGCAGCAGGTGCTCTTAACCACTAAACCATCTCCCCAACCACATTTTGTCATTTTGTCTTTTGTTTTAGCTGCTTTTCTTCTTCTTCTTCTTCTTCTTCTTCTTCTTCTTCTTCTTCTTCTTCTTCTTCTTCTTCTTTTCTTCTTTTTCTCCTCCTCCTCCTCCTCCTCCCCCTCCTCCTCCTCCTCCCCCTCCTCCTCCTCCTCCTCCTCCTCCTCTTCTTCTTCTTCTTCTTTTCTCTCCTCCTGCTCCTCCTCCTCCCCCTCTTCT
>NW_021605555.1:948952-965841 GCF_004785775.1 Grammomys surdaster | reverse complement strand
TCTTCCTCCTCTTCCTCCTCTTCCTCCTCTTCCTCCTCTTCCTCCCCCTCTTCTTCTTTTTCTTCTTT
The DNA here is from genome assembly GCF_004785775.1 of Grammomys surdaster. Classification (NCBI taxonomy): domain Eukaryota; kingdom Metazoa; phylum Chordata; class Mammalia; order Rodentia; family Muridae; genus Grammomys; species Grammomys surdaster. The sequence continues at coordinate 965,773 of NW_021605555.1, read as the reverse complement.
TCCTTCTTCTTGAGACAGGGACTCACTAAGTAACCTGCAATACCTGGCTATAACAACCTGGCTGGCCCTGAATCACTAACCCTTGAACTCACTACTAGCCTCTGTTTCTTTAGTGCTAAGTTTAAAGGATGTGCCAAAAACACACAGCTGACTTTCCATTCTTACATATTGAGGGTGAGAAAATAAACAAGGTTTCTTCTACTTTCTAGAGCTTCAGAAAGATGAAATGAGATAGTATGTGAAATGTGATTAATATTAGAATCCAATGTTAATGCTCAAAATTGCTAACTTTGATGATAGTTATGGTGACAGTGATAATGGTGATGATAGGGATGGTAATGATGTAATGATGGTGATAAGAATGTAGCTTGTGCCAGGCATGGTGGTACACTCCTATAACTGCCCAGCACTCAGGAGGCAGAGGCAGGTGTAGCTACCTGAGTTTGAGGCCAGCCTAGTCTACAAAGCAAGTTCTGGATAGCCAGGGCTACATAGAGAAACCATGTTTCAAAAAACCAAAGGGGAGGTGACAGAATGTAGCTTGCAATGATTACAGTGAGGTGGGGCTGCTGGATGATGTGATGGTGTTAGACATGGTGGGGATGATGTCAGAGTGATGGAGATGGGAATGATGTAATAGGGATAGTAGTGGTGATAATGGGGATGGGGAGGGTGCTGACGGAGGTATGGATGTTGATGATGGTGATAATGGTGGTGATGACAGGGATGAAGATTGGTGGCGGCAATGGTAGCAGTAACAATGTATCATTACTTTATGCTACATGTATTCTTAGAGTCATGTTTCAGCTGATCTATACCTGTTGTAATTGTTTATGATAACTATTATGAATCACATGTAACATAGATAACAAATACTTCAATGAACAAATTGCATGAAGTATTGCAGTGTGCATAAAGAGGAAGAGACTTGCTTCTGAGTGAGCTAATATGGAAGTTTTCAATAGATTTAAAAACAAAACCAAAGGCTTTGTAGAATCAGGTGTGGTCCAGGTACCTATGGCTATCAGGGTTGGAACAAGAGGCTCTGAACATGAGCTATGTTGTAGGCATTTTGTGTTCTCAACTCACAGACAGAAAAGTGATGCTTCTCCTCAGGCTGTTGCTGCAGTGATGTGTGTGTAAAATATGACAAGAAACACAAGTGGCAATAGAGGTACTAACCTTTCTTCAAGCACGGGGAAATAGGGAAAATATGTCCTCACATTTTCAAAGTGATTAAGATGTGTATGAGAGAGCCCTTTAAACCTGAACTGACTTTTTCACCCAACAGAATAACTAAAGGTTCAAAATGTTGGTTAACCTACTTCCTTGTTCCATATTAACTAACTAAAACCAATGGGGTTGCCACAGTTGGCCGAACCTCTTTCTGAGGAGCCCAGGCTCAGCACGGTGATCATCTGGGCAGAAGAGCTATCACCACGGATGAGATTAATTTCCGGACTCCTGATCTGTGCTGTGGGTGAACGCCCACGTGTCCTGAGAGCTGACCTGGGGGCCCTTGCACTTGAGGCTCCTGTCAACAGCACTTCCTCCCCACTGAGACTCTGGAAAGTGTTCTCTTCCTCCTTCCCAGGCTGCCGTGGCTGGGAATGAGCCACAGCAGAGAAGCTTGACAAATGACCTGGGTGATAGATTAAACAAGCATGTGAAAATTGGCTACAAAATAAACTTCCTGGGCCCGATGCCTTCCTCTTTCTCTAGCCTCTCTGTATCATTACTATCCTTAAGGAGCCCCACTGTCTTGCAAGGTGAGAACCAGGATGACTGCCAGGCTCTTGGGCTGTGCATCTTCCCTAAGACCTGTTTTCCTCACTGCTGGAGCTCACTGTCTCTGTGCTCTCTAAGCCTCTGGTTTCCTTACCTGCAAACGGGGAGCTATGAGTCACTCTCTTGCAGATTTTGGAATGTTTGAAGCAAAGCTGTGGAGCTGAGCGCCAGCCCTCCCTGTGCATGTCCTTGCAACCCCACATTCTGGAAAGCTGGGAAGGACCTGGGGATCCTGAGCCTCAGAGATGTCCACCCATGCAGTTCCCCTGTACTTTGCAGAGGCAGCTGTGTAAATGTACCATATGCCTCTCTTCCATCTACTTCTCTCTCGGCAGGTGCTCCCTAAGCACTTCATGTAAATTTACCAACTTAACCTTGGATCAGACTTCCAGGAGGAAACAACAGAAACTCTTATTTTTATCCCAAGCCAACCAACAGTACACAATGGAAAATAGTAGAGTTCATGCATCGGCTCGAAATGCTGTTTCCATAACCAGCAGGAGCTGAGAGAGTAAGTGTCACGGTCCTACCTTGAGCTTCAGATGAACCTGCAATGAACATCACTGAAAGAGGGGAACCTGAGCTCCCTCACTGAGTTTCAACCCCCTGGTCTCCTGGGTTTGCTTGGTTGAGCAGAGTTGGGCCCACAGATGGCTGCCTTGTCACTGTTAATGACTGACAGTCCCTGCACTTCCAGGTGCTGTGTGAGCCCGGAGGAGCGTGGCTCCCCTTCCTCTTTGATAATGAATGACAGTTCTCAGGAAAAGGAGTCTTTAACAAGACTATAAATTTGACACTGCAATAGAAAATCTTCACTAGAGAGCTAGTGACCCATGAAATTAGAAGTTCCTTTTGTGTATCTGCCTCAGCCGGGAGGAAAGACAGACCATGTACACGGGGCTTTCCTCATCCAGTTCGTCCCCTACCTGAGCAAATCACAAATACTGGATGCACAGCCGTATGTGTGAATGTAGCTACATGAATGCAGGGGGGAAGTACGGGCCCAGACAAGCTCTGCACACACGCATGCTCTAAGCACAGATGTGCCAAATCCCCCAGTCCACAGGAGGTTCCAGTGTCTGTGTGTCAGGAACAAGCTCCTCTCCCACCTTGAATCTCAAAACCCAGACATGAAGTTATCATTGAGTTGGAATATGGAGTTGTGCCTGCTTATCTGCCAGGCAACTGTAGCCTGAAACCTGTGAGGGAGAGCACAGAACTCCCTCTTTAAGTAAAGTGTAACTTCCTGTGGTCAATTTGTTTCCTTTCTAATCAGGGTCTATGAGACCTGTGCTGCAGTGGGTGTTTATCATAAAACACTGAATGGGGCTGCTTGAAAAAAAGGGGGGGCAGCTGGTACTAGAGTAAGAAAGAGCACACAAAAGCAGATGTTGGCAAGTGTCATCTCCTTCCATGATCCAGGTAGGAACTTACCGGATTCTATAAAAGAGAATGCCACATGCCAGGTTCATCCAAACACAGGGTCTTGTGTGCTACAACAAAGTTTTTAAGTTTCAGTTACCAGCTCTGATAGGAAAGCTGAAAATAGGGAAGCAGATAAAATAGATAAATGTTTTGGTGGAATCCATGCTAGGTTCTCTAAGGAGGGATGAGTTTTCAGGCTTACCCACATATTGTGATATTCTCGCTGGACTTTGTATAAATATAGTTTTTTTTTCCTTTTTTTTTAAATTTATTTTTTCTCAAATCGTAATTCATTCACACGGGGGATATAAACACAGAAAGGCAGGACTTGGGGAAGGGAATGACACTGGAATGTGGGTGATCAGGGGGAATACAGATATCATCAGAACCGGATATCGGCTGGGTGAAGGTTCAGGGGACAAGTCACTATGACTCTGCCTATGACTCGCTTGTCCTTATCTAAGTTGGTATTGTCTGCCAAGGCTACCTATTTACAAGGTCTATGACTCCTCAGACTGGTAAATTTCCACAAAAGCTGCCTGTTGACATTAGCCTATAGCCATCTGTTTCAATGTTTTTCCACAGAGACCCAAGACTTGGTGTTAGTATACATGTATGACAGGCCTATTGCTGAATTTAGGCCTATGACTGATTTAGGCCTTCAGTGTGTAAGCAGGGCTGCCCCTGACATCTCCTCCCTCCTCTAAGTATAGAAGGGCTGTGGCAATTCTAATCTTGCGAAGGCGGGGATAGAGGCCTGACCTCCAGTATTTGAAGGGGACCTTGTAATGGTTCTGGTCCCCCTGTCGTTGTCCAGTGAGGCATGAGGGCCATACCCACCCCATGTCTTTTTCCTGGAGAGGGGATACTTTTGACATCAACCCCTATGCAGTCAGGCTTGTCCCTCAGGGAACCCAGATAGATATTTTTATCTTTTATTTATATTCCCTTGCAGTGCTTAGCCTCGCAGCCTAAGCAAGAATTCAGATCGCCTGACAGAGGGGGTTCTGGGTGGCCCCTCTCTGCTTGGTCTAGGGGCAGAAGTCCTCCCTTTTAGGTTGGGTGAAGATGGGTTTTGGAAACACCCTGTATAAAGTAATAACCTCATCTTGAGTCTCGTGGTCCTCCATAGCTAACTTATGATAATGTATCTGAGTAGGTTTTGCTACCAAATTATTTATCTGTTGTATCACAGAGTTAGTCCGCCTATTTGAGAGCCAGGGACCAGCAGAAAAAAGCAAAAAGAACCCAAATAATGGTCCCAAGATGGGAGGAAATAGGGTTGACAATCTTGGAGAGGCTGAAAACCAATTCTTGTACCAGCCTTCATCTGTCTCTTTCTCTCTCTGATTTTTCTTAGGGCCTTCACTACCTGTTTCATGCTCTCTTTAACCCTCCTTGTCTTGTCTATGTAAAGGCAACCTTCTTCTTTAAGAGCTGTACACAGTCAAGAGCTGTACACAGCCTTTTCTATTGTAATAGAGTAAATCAAGTCCAATAAGGATCTTTGCTATTTTAGGAGGTCTCTTCAGACAGCGAAACGAGGGATTTCTTCAGATTAGTGATGTCAATCTCTAGCTGTTTGATGTTCTTGTCAGTGGCCCTTCAAAGGTCTGAGTAGTGTAAGTTCGGAGGCCAGCATCTGGATTAGAACTTCTAACAAGCAGACATCACAGGTGATTCATTTTTACCTGGGATGCTGCCTGAGTTAAAGCTCCTGGGAGTCCCTCTTTCTCTCGGTTTTCTGGGGTTGGGTGCTGAGCTGCCGCCTGTGACCTGCTCTATGCTTGGGCCCAGACTGGAAGTCCCTAGTTTTTTTTTTTTTTGAATCTTATGTAAAATTGTAAAGGTCGGTCATTTAAAAAATTAATTTCTTGGCATTGCCCTCATCTGGATAATTGGGGAATTCCAACAGTGAAGATGGAGAGAGAAAGTTAGCTTTTGTTTATTCAGTGTTTAGCAAAGCCAGACTTGTACATTTAAAGTCCCACATTCATTCTCTTCTTACACTAAAATTTAGCAGATCTAGCTCATTACCATAGACTGCCTTTGCTCTCACTTCCTGTAGTGATGGGCTTGTCTTAGCTCATTCTCTGTTGTTATTACAGGACACCAAGCTTGTGTAATTTGTAGCCTAATAAAATTATCTTTCTGGAGGGTAGCAAGCCCAGGACACGGAGGCCCTACCTGTTAAAAGCCTCATGGGCTTTGTAATGAGGGAGAAACCAGAAGACTGAGTGGGTGTACGCAAAAAGGGGCTGAATCCCAACAATGGTTAATACTTCTGAGTCATAACCCAGACCCCTACCCATGGACCTCTTTGTTGTGTGAATTTTCCTGGAAAGATGTGAATAGACACGTATTCGCCACACATAGGGGACCAACAGCAGATCAAAGATACAATACATTCACCACAGAGAGAGTACCAACAGTAGATCAAAGATACGACACTACACACAAAGTCTGGCTGATGTAGTCAACATTGTTAGAAGTGTATTATCTAGACAGAATCCCAGAGTGTCATCAATGGTAAGATCATTGAGCATACATGCTGCACATGTGTACAGCACATGCTAAGCATCCATGACAGAATAAGCCCTGAAGAGAAGTAGCAGGTGGGAAACGGCTGTGGTCTTGCCTTACTCCATGTCACCACCTATAAGAGATGCTTCCACACAGAACACAGATCTGGAGATACATACATGCATGCGCGAACACACACACCACCACCACCACCACCCCCCTAATACTGCCATGGAATTCCTGACCAGGTAATGAATGGTCTCCTATGTTTTCAGAACCTTCTCCAATAGTCTCTTCATAGCTTTTGCTAATTCCATTTATCCTTAAAGCTGTACCTAAAAGTTATCTCCTTGGGGATGTCAGCTCCAGGATTCCCCCCTCTACCCCTTGAATGCTCTTTGGGTACCTGTGACACATTCTGCCACCAAGCTGACTTTCCTTTTGCTCCAAACCACCTGTTTGGATCAAGGCAGTTCCCGTGACTAGGAGTCACAGTTTCTGTGTCTTGGTGTGGCTAAACAACCCAAGTATATGCTCCTGAATAACTAGGCCTTCACTCTGGAATTTACTGGTTGAATGACTAGATAGTTATTGTCTCAGCCTGTGATTACAGAATCTTCCTCTGGCATCCTCTGGTCAGCCTGGTCAGGTTAATATCACTTAGAAAAAGAGAGCTAAGTCTTTGTGACACATAGTTCTCACCCAGGTCAGCTCCTTTCAAAGTCCCATGGGTCTCCTTGTGGTCCTAGGGTCACATTAGCAGTCCAGTCCTCTGATCTGCTGAGCTACCACCCCATGTGGCTAAGCAGAGAAAGGCAAAGTATTTTAAAAAAGGGCAAATCAGAACTCAATTCTGCAGATTAATTTTTATTATCAGACACAGAACATTTATTGCCAAAATCTCTGCTAATTCAGGCTTCAATTTATATTCTACGCTGTCATGATGTCGGCCAAAGACTGAATGTAGACCAGCAATGTGAATCCAGGATTCACAAAGTAGTGCACATTTTAAGGGGTGTTTGAAGTGGTGTGAACACCATAAGTATTGCAGCTCCGTGCACAGAGAACACTGTGTCAACTAGGATGGTCAGTCAGAATGAGTACACCAACCTCTCCAAGAGAGGACCAACTAGTCTGCCTCAAGGAAAGTACACACTTACGAGCATAGTAACCCATGCTCATGTAACCTGCCTGCAGGAATACACATAGGCACACTCATACCTATGCACACATACATGATCACATGCACACTGCACAGCTACGTCCGCTGATTTTTCTCCATATTGACTCTTGCTTCTTTTCTCTCTAATTTCATCTTAATGCCACACTACATGTTTTATCAATGATCGTGACCTGGTCTTTCTCAATTTAGATTTTATAGAGACATGTAGTTTTCTAAGGCTGGGGGTGTGTCTTAGAGACACTGGCCACCCTTGGAAGGGCAGGTACCCTTGCTTCATTCTGTGGCTATCCCTGTCACAGAAGAGCTATCTCATCAACTGAACTCTGTGTTTGTTATCAGCGTTTTTTCTTCCCTCTTCGTTTGAAGAGTACATAAGAAGGATGTGGTTTTCTGGACTGAAAACTGGTTCACTTTACAATTGCAAGTAGTTCACCCTGAGCTTCAAAGAGCAATAGTGGACAATGAAGACTGTTGCCAAAACTGGAGATCCTTCTGGTCTCTGTGGCCCAGTATCAAGTAGATTGTTAGCTTCAGAGGCCATTTGACTGCAGGTCTTGCTTTGCATAGATCCTTGGACTTCATCTGGAGTTCACAAACTGACCTAGCTAACTCCTCATGGAACATGTTACTTAATTCCAAGAGGGGCATGAATATGTACAAGGAAGGCCAGGAAGGGAAGTGTGCCGGTGCCAGAACTGAGAGACACAGTATGGCATGAGCCATGTGGAGATACCACAGTGTTGGTCAATCAAGACTGCTATGTATGATCCAGGTAGAGACACCACAGTGTTGGTCAGGACTGTATGCATGAGCCATGTGGAGACACTGTCCTGTCAACTAGGACTGTGAGAGTCTTTAGGGGAGAGCCTGGTTGATCAGAAACTCAGAGGGGCAATACACACCTAATTGTTGCACTTTTTGATGGGATTTCTTTCTAGATCTTGCTCACAAGACTGTTTTCTGTTGTTGTTGGTTGGCTGAGTTTTGGATGACATTTGAAAACTGAATAGGGCTGGGGAAAAAGGGAGACTTTCTGAATTCTATAGCACTCACTTTACCTAAAGTCTGTAATGTATAGACTAAGATAAACAAAAGTCAATGTCTGTTGTTGGTTACATTAAACACCATGTTCTATGGAACACAGGGCTCTTACCTAAAAGAACTATGTGGTTCCTGCTCTAGGCCTTACACCTCTTCAGAAGTGTATTTGATGACTCAGAACTGTTCACTTGTGTATCAGTGAAGTCCAGATGTGTTTCGGCTGTTTAACCAGCAGTTTTGTTGAGGACTCCAAATGTGACCTTGCACAAAGTTGATTCGGTCCTTCACAAATGTGTTTGTTTTGGAAAAGTGACCAAAACATAACCCTGCACATTCTTTACCATAGCAGTACCAACAGTTTCTCTGGCTTTATACTGTCAAAGAAGCAGAAATACCTCAAACAAATAATTATCCTTTTTTTTCCCTTATTCTATTGAGCCCATTGACGATAAAATAAATAAATGAGCAATATTTTTTTTGTCAACTAGATTAAGGATCCTTAAGTTTGTTAAGTTCTCATAGGTTGCCCTCAACACTAAAAAGATAATTATCTAAAGAAAATGAGATTTAAGAAAAAAAATAGGAATACCTAAAGACTTCAGTGATACACTGAAGCTTCACTTTGTGAGAACTACGTTTGCTGAACACTAGGACTGCTGGTATTTAGACACCCAGAGCATGGCTAAATGGAACTGGGAAGCCATTTCTCTAGAAGAGTATCTTTGTTTTTATTTCTTCTAGAAGAGCATTGTCCCTCTTTCTAAGTCAGAAACAACACACGGGAGAAGCAGAGGTGACATTCTGAAAGGAGGGACCACTTAATAAAAGCCACACAACCTCAGGCTCGTCTTGCCAGACTTGTTTCTAACCCACTGGAAATCAAGCTGTGAGGTGTTTCTTCTCAATCCTGATAACTACACACTGTACAGATCCGCCCCAGCATTCTGAGCATTCCTGAGTCCTGCCCAAAATAGTTGAGCCTGCCAGCCTGGCCACCTCATCAGCTTTCTTCCTGCCCATTATCCCCATCAAAGACATAGGGCAAGCTGGGCCAAGCACCTCATGAACTCTCCCTGCGTGTTATTTATTTTCTTATTGTTTTTTTTCTCTAATAAGTAATTAGGACAGAACATTTTCATGTAAAAATTATGGTCATGCTTTAATATTTTAAATAGGTAAGGGAAGTCAGGGCTGGACCTGGGGCTTAGTGGTGGAGTGCTTGGGTTACACGCTTAGTGTCCTTGATTTAGTCCCAGTCCTGCCAAAAAGGAAGGAGAAGCTACAGATGCTCTAACCCTGCAGTAACCACAGTCCGTGTAGTGGTGGCCATCATTGTATTCATCTTGCATGCAGACACTTTTTACATAGATAAAACCTGAAACTTAAGTATCTGTAAATGCTACATTCTCCTTGTAAAAGGGCTTTTGCTATTTTTGAGGGAGCAGGCACATGTCTGCCCCTCCCTGAAGCCTCTCTGCTCCCATCTCAGCTTGTCAATATAACGAACATGGCACAATTTTCAAGCACTTCCCTGTTTTAATAGGATCCCTTATGCCTATGTGTAGACACATATGGGAAATCTATATACTCGTCTGAAAGAGATTCCATCACCACATCCTTGCTAACTCTTCCTAATCTTTTCCACTTCCCTTAACTACCTCTCAGTGAGAAATGTTTACACGTCAATTGCTTTGGATCAGACCATTTTTGTGTTGCCTACAAAGCAGCCAAATGTGAACCCTGACTCAACCATCCTCCTCTTGGTTTCTAGTAGGCGTTACAGAGGCTGTTAACATCCCAGCTTGTCTACGTCTCTGTAGTCCACTTGTGCTTACTATTCAAGCACAAATGCCTTGGGACGTGCACCTAAGTTCCTGGAGGAGCTGCTGAGGCAAGGATAGCATATTTTACACTTCAGTAGTCAATACCAACTCTTCTCCCAAATATTATGATACTCACATGACACCAAGGTGACAACCTTTTTAGAGACTTCAACACAGAGTATAGGATAGGGTTGGAAAGACACAGAGAAAAGAACCTCCCATGATTTGGATGTAAAATGTCCCCTATTGTGTTCCTAGCCGGTGACTTTGGTGGGGGTATATCTAATATGGCTACATAATTGAATTGGCACAGTATCCAACCAAACTATCTATGTTTATATCCATAGGGAAAGGCTACTCTCAGCTTTAAACATGGAGGCCTCTCCTGACAGTGAACAAAGATAAAGGCAAAGCTCCATGACTGCACAAGAAGTTAGACTATAAAGGGTGGTTAGGGCGCCACCTTCATGTGTTTTTTTTGAAACATGGAAGAGAGGCTGTAAAGAATGTAAGAGCTGCAGGATGTAGGGAGGATGTGAAATACCACCTTTTGAGCAGGATGTGGACATGTCTTGGGTCCCACAAATTCACAGCAGCTGTGCATACTAGCAATGGGTCCAGAGAATTCAGTTGTCCTAATGTCCAGTCAGCTAGGAAGGCAGAAGGGAGGTATGGGGCCCTACCACACACTAGCAATCTGTGGACAACCAACAGATTCTTGGAGAAGAGGAGGCACAGTACCTAACTGTGGAGATACTGCTGAGCTCACCATGCTCTCTGATGGTCAATTCAAACTCAAAATCATATAGACAGCTCTGATTATACTACATCACACACACACACACACCTAGCAGATGGAGAAAAGAGATTTATAGATGTATACATGTATGAATGTATACATGGATGAAAGTGCAAAAAAGTAAAATCTACTCATAAATAAACTAATTTCACACGAAGACAGCCTGACTTTGAGAAGATTCCAGGCCTGCTACTTCCTACAAGTCCTTTTAAAAGACACTAATCCTTTGTGGACGAAGTCACATGATCTAATCTCCTCCTCCAGAACCCCATATCTCAACTCCATTGTGTTTGGGGATTAAGTTTCACATGGATTTTGAAAGGGCACGTCGTTCAAACCATAGACTTATAGTCTCTATTTTGGACGTGCTTGAAGTTGTCCTAATTCAATGCTGAAGACATAAAGGAGGCCTGGGGGAAGTGTTCTGAAGAGGCCAGGCCTTTAGGAGATCCTAGGCCCCTTTGAGAAAACTGGAATCTTCTCAAGTCAGGCTGTCTTGATGTGAAATTTAAAGGCACGTCCTTAGGTGTCAGGAAAAATACAAGTACATGCTCATTGCCATCACCTTTATTCAAAATTAGTGAGAAACCCAGCTACTTTAAAATTCAAAAAGACAAGTATCGAATGTTCCCTGTCATGTGTGGGCCCTTGCTTTTAAGGTTTATATATGCTTATATATATGGGTGTGTGTGTGTGTGTGTGGGCGTGGTGTATTGGCTATAAAACTACAAAGGGAACCATGTGAAAGGGAAAAGAGGTGTTGCAGAAGGGGAATGGATATTGTAACACCTGACTGAAGGCAGGGAAAGAGAGTGCTGAGGTGGAAGGGCAGGGGGATGGGGGATGGTGGAGAAGAGGAAGGGAGAATCAAAAACAATTTTTGTTTGAAAATACCATACTGAAGCCTAATATTCTTTATATTAATGTTTTTAAAGGAATGGAAAAATCCTTAATAAACACACACACACACACACACACACACACACACACACACACGCACTGTGGAGAAAGTTGTTCGAAATGTTGCAAGCATTGTCAGCTGTTCACTGCAAGACTGACACAGAATAGGAAACTTTGTGTCTAAGGGCGGCCATAGTTAGAAATGTAAGTTTTAAAAGGTTTCCTCTGTAAGCTGGGTCTGGTGACATAAAACTGTAACACCAGCTAACTTGGGAGACTGAGGTAGTAAGATTCTAGTTTAAAGCCTGTGTAGAAAACTAAGAGATACTGTCTCAAAAATAACACAAAGTCAAAAACACAGGGTGGAGTCCTAGGAATACAGCTTGGAGGTACACTTCTTGGCTTGCTTGGCATGTGAAAGGCCTAAAGTTCAATTCCTAGTATGGGGTAGATGTTGGGGATGGGGAGAAAAGTCATAAGGAAACACATTATTATTTATCTAAAATAAAAAACCCATAGTACTCATAATTTTGTGTATAGGTATACATATGTGATTTACTTGAAATTGTCTCATTTGGGATGATAATGTTCCCTCCAAGAGCCAAACACCACCTAACAACTGCCCCACACACCCCAAAATTAGGCATGAGAAGTCCTCATCTGAGTCATTGGTCATGTGTTGTCCAAGAGACTCTCAAAACATTACGGGCTATCGCTGTTGTCCTTGGTTGCTCTCCTCAAAGGTAGAGGGTACATTCCCTGTTATTGAAGACACCACACACTTCAGCAACAGGACCCAAGGCGCCTGAGGTGGAAGTGACCCAAAAGTCTCCTCCCTGAGGACTAGCTCTCATGGTACCAGAAGGCACCATGCAAGCTTCCAAAGGAGGAGGGCAACCAACAGTCCCATCCAGCTATGGTGACTATGAACCACAACAGTGGCCAACATGGTGTGATAACCCTAAGGGTGCAGTAGCGGTATGCATACCTTGATAGCTCTCATATTGGAATTAAGATTCATTCAGCAAGAAGCAAATTAAACCTAGAACTATAAATCTAACCAGCCCAGGGCTAATGAATTCACGGATCTTGGAGGAGAACCTACAACTACCAAGTTATTAAAGCAGCATAATCCCTAACTACATTCTTAACATCTGTCTTTATACTCACAGATATGTGTAGTCCTCACCCTGCATCAAAGAAATTTCTCTCTGCAACAGATGGAGACTATAACAGAAAACTGTAACCAATCAAAATGCAGAGTTGTTGAGCCCAGTCCCAATGGATACACCCACAAGACACTCCCACACCTAAGGTTTGGGGGACATTGTAGAAGAGGGGATGGAAAGATGATAAGAGGGTTTGCTATGAGATTCTGTCTTCTCCTGATCACATCAGAAGCTACTCTCGAAGTCTCACCAAGACCACCTAGATATGAGCTGAACAAGGACAACAATGGGTATACCAAAATGGATGGGGAAAGGCTAGGAGGCCTCAGCCCTATACAGAGAACTACAGGCAGCTAAGGAAGGCTGAGAGTGGGAGAGTCTTCCCCAGGGAGCAGCATGCCAATTGGTCAGTCCTGAAAACATACATACAGATAACAGTGTACAGTCTGAGCAGATTATATTTAGAAATAAATATATATTATACATTTAGGAATAAATATATATTTTATGTATATCTCCATATAACAATTAATGAGAAGAGGACATAAATCTGAAACAGTGTAAGGAGGGGGGATATGGGAGGGGTTAAAAAAGGAAGGGAGAAATGACATTGTATCATAATCTCAAAAGTAAAAGAAAAAGCAAAAAAGAAAAGATTTTTTTTAATAGTGACAATAACTATGAACCACAGGGATGAGAAATCTGAAAAAATAAAAAACTACAGCTAAGATACAGGAATTGTAAAGTTCTGTTGAATGGCATAGAAGAACCCTGAACAAACTGGGGGAGGAGGTACGGGATGGGACTTGTGTCTATGAAAGCAAACCTTAGCATTATGACAACAGCCTCCTTAAATCAGTCTGTGGGTTATGAAGTTCTGATCCAAGTTTTCTCATAAAAATTAGAAAAATGGCCCCGCAGCTTGTGTGGAAGAATGAAGTGACAAACATTTTTAATATCCCGAATATGATGACTGCATAATGGCCCAGTGACAGGCACCAGAGCAGAGAGACAAGGACAGACACAGCCAGTGCTCAAGTGCTCAGCAGCTCCATAGGTGAGGCATCCCTGTCACCACCTGTCCCCTGTGTGTTGGCCACAGAGAGGTCCAGTTCCTCAGTAATGAGAGGCCTTAGAATTGAGAGCATAAGATAAATTCTGAGTTCCACGATTTTGTGGGCCAGTGGCTCACACTGCTAGAAGCCATTCTGACCTGTGAGGGATGCTGAAGGAACCAGAGCACTGGGCTCCTGAAGTCAGACTGCTGAAACTACAGGCTGCAACTTCCCACCGTTCAGAGAAGAAAATCACTTTAGTGCAAAATGGCCAACCAGCCTTCACCACAGAGAAAACATGCTTTGAGCCACAGTCCTGGGCCCCAGCTCGGCAGCAGCCCCTCTCTCAATTGCCACCATAAAAGTACCCACCACCTCTGCTGCTCTCCGTGGCTTTGCAGGTGCAGTGAGCTTATGCACCCCCAGTGCCAGCTAGGAGCTTCCACGCCTGATGCCCTCCCTTCCTGGTGCTGGCATAAGTGTCATTTCCCTGCTGTTTCCTGCCTCCCTCCTGTTAGGAAACCAGTCTCACCCAAAGGCAGTGACCTCACTCTGTCCAGGCACCACCATCAACTTGGCAGAGAACCCTCTCCTTTGACATTGTCTTTATCACAGCAGGCAGAGGGGGGAGGGACCCTCAAGTTCCCTTCCTTCCCCACTCCCCACCCTGTCCTCCCAGTCACCAGCCAGAATGTAGATGGCAGCAACAGCTCTGACTCATTCTCTTGGTCCCCACCCTACAGCCTCCTCTCCTATCCCCACACCAGGTCCAACAACCCCAGGACATCTTACTCAATTTCCCTTGAAAAAAAAATGTAACCTCAGTAACCTCCAAACCTGAAAAAGTGACCTGCCTTTCCTACATTTCAATACAATGTTGTTGCCCATACCCTATGTGTACACACACACACACACACACACACACACACACACACACACACACACACTATGGTCTCCACTCAGATTTGTTCATCAGGGCATCTAAACATGTCAGTATCACAGAGGTCACAGAGGTCACAGAGGAAAAACATGGAAAACAATGTCTCCTTTGTGTGTGTTGCACCTGCATACATGAATAAGTGTACGTAGAGTACACACATATGTGTGTGGCTTGTCTGTGTGATATAATTGCATGAGATTTCATGTATGTCACAGGTATGCAGGTAAATGCACTGTACCCATTTCTCTGTATGCTTATGTCTATGTGCATGCCTGTGTGCATGTAAGCCTGCGTGTGCAAGTGATGCATTTCTTCTAAGCACTGAGCAGCGGCCATTTTCTCCTTCTTGGCAGTAGGACTTATCACAAGTCCCAGGGGGCTCCTTGGGAAGGCAGACATCCCCCGAGGATGAAGCCTAAGGAAAGTTGCAAGTTGCCTGGATGAGCTGGGCTGTGAACTGTTCATTCAGGTCTCAGGCTTACCTTGGGCAAGGGCTGGGTCACTGTTGCATGTGATGACAGGCCTGGCAGCCGTTTAGACCATCAATGACCAGAGCATGGGCTTCCAGGACCAGGCTCCATTTCTAAGAGTTGGAAGAAAGAGGACAAAGGAAACTAGGTTCAGAGCTTCACACATGGTCAGGGTTCAAAGAGGCAAGTGTCCCTGTTTAGACTCCCCTGGCCATGCACATAATCCCATGAATGTAACAGTACTGGGGGCCCTTCTCAGGCCAACTGTATCCCAAACTTAGGCTGGGTCCAGGAGGCTACATCTGGCATCTGTCTCAAGGGGCTTTCACAGGAGCTGACATTTCCAAACACAGCAGCAAGGAAAACAAGTACATGTGACTCTGGTTATAGGCACTGAAATCTGAGAACAGAAGACCCCAGCATGGAAAATTCTGCCTTTGACCAGAATAAACTTCCTGTGCTATTGGCGAATATCAGAGACAGACAAGGCTACCTGACCATCAATCACTTTCTGTGGAGGTATGCTGGCCCTGCACCTGGATTGGTGTCTACATGGAACTGTTGCTATAGTGGTTATGAGGGGAGTTAGGCATCCCTGTGTGTTCATGCCTGGGGACTTTGAGGGTAGCCTGGCATTTTGTTTCCTCCAAGATGTCAACCAAGATATATCTACCATCTACCAAAACAGTACTGTCTCTCTGGAATCAAGGGTGCCAGTGGCTAAGCAAGCTCTTCCTACTTACCTATAAATAATAGGGTACCTTTGTGGGTCCTAGGACCCTCTCTGTGAGCGTCTTTTCTCTGTAGGACAGCTAGCTCACTGTCTCCAATCAGGACCTGAGGAGCTTCCCAAAGCATTTCTTCCTAACCCTGGATCTGTAATAGGAAGATACCTTAAAACTAGGGACTAGCACCACTGCACCTTCCCCAGGGACCATCACAGTCTTCTAAGAGGTGGCTTGTCAATAGACCTTCCCCGTAGGCACCTTTCACAGGGCCACCTTCCTTCAGAATGAAGGAACACAGAGGACGCAATGGGTGATCCCATTCCCTGGGCCAGAGAAACATTTCCCCAGTGCTCCTGACTCTCACAGGTCCATCTGCTCTACAGTTTCCACTTAGAAACACTCTCAACACTATGGGCAACTATAATCCTCACCTGCTTTCTTTGTGGGCCCAGTGAATTAGCCATATAGAAGTGGCTGGGCACAACCCACACTCAATCATGTGGGACCAAAAGGTGCTGGATGCAAAATTGGCTGAACAATGGATGTCCTCACTCAGATATGGGATGGGGAGGTGCCTTCACGTGCCCACATGTCCACATAGCAGACCTAGACCCTGAAGAATGTTCTCCCTGATCCTCGATGTTCAGTCACAGACACACAGTGTCCCACATAAATCCTCTTACCTGCTCTTTAAAACACTAGTGACTTGCAGAGACCTTGCTTTGTAAGGCATATGTCTGTTGTTCTGACCCCACCTAATCCAACAGCCGAGGTCCCATCTCAGTTGAAGGAACAGAGAAAGTTCTTGGTATTTATTTTGTTTCCTTTTGAGATAGGGTCTTACTATATTGCCCAAGCTGATGTTTAAACCATCCCCCTGCCTCAGCTTCTGAAGTAGCTAGACAGCATGGTCACCTGGCAAAGGTCTAACACTTGCTTTTCTGTAGTCAGCCCTCCTCCCTCCCTCCCTCCCTCCG
>NW_021605555.1:918290-948852 GCF_004785775.1 Grammomys surdaster | reverse complement strand
CTCTCTCGCTCTCTCTCTCCCTCATTCTGAATGAAGCAAATGCAAAATAGCAATGTCTTATATATTCATTGCTAACAAGCCCAGCTGGATATTTCCAGCCACTTAGGCTCCACAATCCTATACCCACTGGCTTCTTGTCCTCTACTCCTGGGCACTTCCCTTACAAAGGAAGTTGTCCCCTGACTGCACCTGTACACTACCCAGGAAAGTATCCAGCACACAGAACAGGCCCAAAGGTGGGCCATGAGTAGCTGAGTGTGTACCCAGGGTCTGGCACTTCCTGCTTAGGTCTTTTGTTCCCTGAGTTGGGAAACAACCACTTTCCCACCAAAATTCCCTGCAGACACCTGTGTCATGAGATGCTCAAACCATGGCTGCTGAGGTCCCTGCTCCCACTGCAGCATTCATCATACTTTTCCATTGGAGAGTTTCTCAGGTTTCTCCCTGCCCAGCACAGGATGACCAGAAGAAGCCCCAAGCGAGGCAGATCACATCAAAGAGTATTTGTCTTGGTTTGTGGCCTGTTTGGGTCAACACCAAGATAAACTGCACTTTGGCCTGAGCTGATAACAAACAAGTATATCTTAGTCACTTCTGCTGAGGGATACAGTGTGTTCAGAGTGGGGCTTGCCTGCCTGCTTTTAATCAGCACATCAGTTGACAGGGGCTTGATCCCAGAACAACTGTGTCACTGGACATGGTGTCACAAGCACTGTGTCACAGTGTTGATGGGTGGTTTTTCCATCGTGTGCACAGCATGAATTGGGCAGGCTTTCTGCCTCCCATACCGTGTGTCAGGCCCCATGACTGTGAAACCCATCATGCAGATGAGAACAATGAGGCATTGAGAGCTCATGTTGCATGCTCATGTCTGAGTCTGGAAAGGGGAAGAGCCTGGAACTCAAACATGATCTATGATCTAATCCCTCAGATACCCTGTCAAAGTGAGTTCTGTGACAAGGACAGCTCCAGGTTCACCAAATCCACACTCCGCCGTCACTGATGTGTGCCACCCAACATTTACCATGCTCCTGTAACATGGCTGGCTTCTGTCGGTGCAGTCTGGATCAGGGCCAACTCCCCTAGTCCTCTGCAGCATTTGGACATCCCAAGTAAGACAGTGAAACTTTCCTCACAGAGGGAAAGTGTTGTGGGGAAGACAGCATTGACGGGAAATGACAATCGGAAAAGCGTCACTCTGTCCTTTGAAAGAAATCAAAGATAAACCTCGCCAGCATGTGCAAGCTGTTGTGTCAAAGCCACTGGCCAAAGCCATATCAGTCTACCTTCTCTCACACAGAAAGCTAAACTCAGAATACCATGACCTAGAGTTCATGTTAAAGAATTGGATATAACATTTACATGTATCATGATTCCAAATAGTCATGATTCAAGAAGCTGGCCTTTTCTTCTTTCATGCATGAACCAGCCTTGGCCTGGAAGGAGCAGAGGGTGCTCATAAAAATTCTACATCTCATACCTGAGACAGTGTATCCAACTGTTCCTAACCATCTCTGGTGTGGCATTAGTTATTTTAATTCTCTGTTGCTGCACAATGTTTTGCCAGGGATGACTCATGAAGCTACTATCACCTATATGCTTTCTGATGTGAACAATGTCTAGATTAAGACATTCCATCTTGCAAGAAGGTCCTTAAGCAGGAAAGAAAACAACTCAGAATAGCTTCAGGAAGTCCATAAAACTGACTAGATTCATTATGCTCCTCCCTGCCAGAATCAGTAATAAAACTTGACAGTCCCTCTCAGACAGAGGGAGCCAAATTGCAAAGAAGATTCTCAGACCAGAGCAGTTTTCTGGAAGAAGCAAAAACAAGATGAGCTGCCTGGAAGAGGTTTAGACCAAGTGAGACACCTGGAAAGGACACCCTCTAACTTGTTAAGCTGGCTGCAGGCTTTGTAGTATGCTCCAGGTTCCTAGCTTTGTGAGCTGTCACCCATACTGTGGTGGGTTTCAGTGATGCAGCTGTCTTTGAGTTGTTTCTGTTCCTGTAAGTAACCTCTCACTCATATTCCCATAAATGACCCCAATAAAACTCATTGGTTCATCTCCCTGGTAATGGGCAAAGAGACACCTTGTTGGTGATGGTGTCCTTATATCAGTCAAGGGCAGAGCAGATGGCAGTGCTTTGCTCTTCCTAGCTTCATGCTTGGCAACACACTGGAGCTAGCCCTGATTGTGAAGGCACAGGTAATCCAGCCCTGATAGTGTGAGAGCAGGAGAGCTGACCCTGCATCCTACCGATGGTGGCATTTAGTGGGCTAGCCAGAGCAGTGCTGGAGAGCTCGCCCTGGTGGTGCAGGTAAGGGAGAACCGGTGGCTGACCGGCTCAGCTACCACCCAGGCTCAGAACCAAGGCTTTAAATTGGCTGGCCCCAAAATCTACATTTGAACTTTTAGGGCACAAGGGACAGTCCTGCTGATCCAAAGCTGGAGGATCTCCATGACACAAGGCAACAACAGGATAACCTGGAAGAATCTCGGCGTGGATCTAAAAATAATGGTGTCAAAGAAACCAGAGACCCCGAACCAAACATTCATTGCAATGAACATTTGCAAGTGAAAATGTGTGGACAGAGGGATATACTGTGGGATGCACTGAGACATACACACAGTGAGATGTTTTCTATGCTTTGTTTTTTTTTATTTACTTGGTGTGTGTGTGTGTGTGTACGTGTGTGTGCACATGTGAATATATGTGTACGTGTGTGCATATGTGTGTGTGTTTATTTGGGGGGGCGGTTTACAAGGGTAAAGGGCAGATATGAGGAGACAGGGAGAGAAGCGAGACTGGGGAGCATGGTATGAAACTAACAAAGAATCAATTAAAAAAATATCTCATTGGTTCACAAAGTTGAATGTTGGTGGTATCTGGATGTTGGTTGGTCTATGGTAGGCTCTCTGTCCGGGGTAAGCAGATGTGTATGTTGAGTATCTCCAGTAAAAGTTTTATTCTATAACAGCCTTTAAGCCAGAAACCCTACCTGGTCGATTTTGGTGTCTTGCCCGTCAGAATCAGCATCGACTGTGGTCCTGGGGCTTCAAGCCTCTCTAAAACCCCAGTTATTGGCAGGATTGAGGGTCTCATCTCATTTCGTGTTCTCAGCCTCCAGAGGATTCCTACTCATCAATATGCTTAGGTGAACACTACTGTCTTCAGGAGTGGCCTCTCCTTTAGCACATGGAACCCAAAGGTATGTCTATCCTCTGGAATATCTCCCTATGACAAGGTCATACTGTGATCTTCATTACATGGAAACCCTCTTCCTGGCAGCCCAAGTCTGCAGAGCCATTGGAAGAACTGTGTGCTTTCCAGGAGTCTGAAGTGGTAGCTGGCTCAGGATTTCATCTTCTGTGTTATTCCAGAAATACTTTCACATGTTAAAACAGCTGGAGAGTCCAACAGTAATTTTCTGAGGTGCAGCTGTTCCCTAAGAAAACTAAGACCCAGAAAGCAGGAGTGATGGATGGAATCTTACATGCAGCCAAAGGACATAGGATTTACACAGTTCCATGTCTCTATGCTAACACATAGCTTAGGATGTGTGTCCCTTCATTTCTTACCAATTTACTCATTCAATGGTTATGCAATGATCCCACTACAAGCCAGAGGCAGTTCTGGGCATAAAGACAACTGTACTTTCAGGATGGATAGAGATCCTCACCCTTGTGGGGCTTCATCCTTGGGCAGTCATATCATTGTACAAATAGAAGTATGCAGGATGAAGGTAGCAGAACCCAGAGACGCCAGGCTCAGGCAGCTAACTCAATGGATGGTGGCAGTGGCTCTTGTTCTGCTGTGCTCAGTCATCTTGGCTGACACGTTGGTCAGGGTCTTTGTGTGTGCTTTGGGATTAGTGCTGGGCACATTGCTTCTTTCATTACTGTGATATGCCTGCTGTGTTCATGTCCCTACCAACTTGGAGGCTTGGCAGAGCCCCGTGGCTTCAGAAGGTCTTGTGGTGAGAGAGGGCCATTGTATATCTTGTATCTGAATCATTCTTATGAGCATGGAACCATGGAAGTTCAAGATGACAAATGTGTTGAGTTGTGTCAACCTGTGATTGTCTGTACACAGAGCTGGGATGTCAATGTGATGGACACATTCAGGCCTCTGCTCATGAGGCTGAGTCTGCCCTGTTCCTCAGCCACCTGCCAAGTATTATGCTCTATTTCCAAGGTGTATTTGAAGGATGAGGAGACCTTTTCACCCTTCTCATTACCACAATCCCCCACCCCCACCCCCAATGCCAGGCTGATGGTCTCTCTCTGAGCAATTTACTCTGGAACCCTAGGAATCCTGAGTGTTTTCCTGATACCTCTGTGGAGAAAAACATTTTGCAGCCATGATGGACCAAAGTAACACATATAATGGCAAGGTCAAGTGTGAACTATGGAAGAAGGGCCCAGCAAAGCTGCCTTAGAGCTGAAGCTCCAAGGATGGAGCCAGTCCGTAAACCACTGGGTAAGTATGTGAGCTTCACGTATTCTGGCTGGTGTGGCCATAGTAGAAGCGAACAGAGGTCTCTGAGGCATCGTGGTCTTCAGCTATGAGTTGTTTCATCTGAAGTACTACCAAGTCAACATGGCAGGGAGAGTCCCAAGAAACCAGGAAAGTCGACTAGCTGTTTGGATATCTGGTAATAAACCGCTTTGGATACTAGAGGGATAGCCAGCAGACCCAACCTGGCTGCTTATGATCTTGGCATTTCCCCTATTATGTTAAAGCTATGCTTAGCTCAAACCAAATATGGAGTAACAGGCTGGCATTCCTTCCCTGTGGGTGATAGTGGAGGCCCAGCCTACTTAATCTGTTCTAATCAAAGGGTCATCCAGCCTATCTTGCCTAAGTCTTCCCTCTACTACATGTGCACGCTTCCTGAAGCTCTGTCATTCTTCATCTGCCCTGGAAGAGGGCAGTCCAGATGCATAGGGCCGGCTTCAGCTGCTTTCCACTTTCATTTGCATCTTCCTCTTCCTCCCCCCCCAGGCTCCTCCCTCTTATTGCTTTTGTCACCTCTTACACTTATGGCCACAGACCAGCACAGCTGGTGTGTGTGTGGGTGTGTGTGGGTGGGGGAAGGGTGTGGAACTCAGAGCACCTGTGACCCTGGGCTGAGAGAGAAGCAAACACCAAGCTACATGGCTCCGGGAGCAGACACCAAACCTCTAGAGAGTGGACCCAGACTTGAGAAAGCACTCAGACAGGCAGGCAAGTAAACTGACTCAAGCTGAGGGCATGAGTAGCTCTGGGAATGATCAGGGACAGAGCCCTGATATCTGCAGTGTCACCTACTTCCCCAGTCTGTTTGTTTCCAGGGCCTTAGGAGGATGGCCAGATAGGAGAACAAAAGGTAAGATCTTCCTAGAACCCACTCCACCTCCAATTTGGAGCTGAGTCTTCTTCCCACAGTACTAGGCCTCTGGGCCATGGAAGGTGTCCCAGCACAGGCTTTGGGCTCACAGAGAAGCTGTTTCATCACAAGGTTTCTTCAGAGGGTTCCAGGTCCTCTGAGCTGGGCCAGGGCTGGAGGCCAGATGCAAGTGTTTCCAGGACAGCCAGAGTCCCCAGCTCTGCTTAGGTAGCAGCTTCCAGGGAGTTATTATTTTAGTGATAACTAGGAAAGAAATCAGGTCAGTAACACTTCCCTCCATTGTGAGTTCTTTTTATCAGAGCCTGGAAAACCACAGCAGTCCCTGGGGCAGAGTAGGGTCAAGGACAGGAAACACAGAAATGGTTTCAGCAGGTGAGAGGGCCTCATGTGTTGGGCCTGGAACAGTTTGGACTTGACAGTCATGGCATTGTCCTAACTTTTTGAGGTTCTCTTTTCTGAGAAGCTCAGAGCAACTCGCAGACAAAGCATTTCTCCCCAGCTCCCAGGAGGCTTACAGGAAGTTTCGAGAACGTGTGCAAGTGGAAGTGCAGGGGGTGGTGGCTTGGGGAGGCAGGACACCTCTTAGGCACCTCAGCTTCAGACACCACCATCCAGCCATCTCTCTACCACCTACAGCTTTTCTGTGCTCTGATCTTCCTATTTGAAAAGTAAAGTGATAACATCCCATTCCAGTCTGGGACCTGCTGGAGCTTGGAATCGCCTGCAGTTGCCATCTGTAGACAGGACAGAGGTCAGTCCTCCCCCTACATTTTAGATATCAGAATACCCATGTCTGTTGACTGGGCACCAAGACGTACATGCAGCTGAATCTCTGGTTGAAGAATGAATAAAAAAAGGGATAGGAACTCCACAGGAAGACCAACAGAGTCAACTAACCTGGACCCTTGGGGCTCTCAGAGTCTGAACCACTAACCAAAGAGCATACACGGGCTGGACCTAGGCCTTACCACTCATGTAACAGATATGCAGCTTGGACTTCATGTGGGTCCTGAACAACTGGAGTAGGGGCTATCCCCAAAGCTGTTGTTTGTTTGTGCAATATGTTCTTGTAGCTGGGCTGCCTTGTCTGGCCTCAGTGGGAGAGGAAGCGACTAGCCTCACAGAGATTTGAAGTGCCAGGGTGGGGGGGATAACTAGGGGGCCCCACCTGGTCAGAGGAGCAGGGGAGGGGTGATGGAAGTATTGTGGGAGTGAGTGACCAGGAGGGGGGCAGTGAGAAGAATGTAAAGTGAATAAGTAATAAATAAATAAATAAATAAATAAATAATAGAATTAAGTTAAAAAAGAAAGAAAGAAAGAATGATCATGAATGTATCCCCCTGTCTCAAAGATACCTGAAGGAAGTGAGAACTTGGGTTTTCCAAGGACGGTTGTGGATTGGTGCATGATGGGGATTTTATAGATAAGTGACAATGATGATTACAGAGGCTATTGAGTTTAGATACATTTTGACAGTATCCAATAAGTGTTAGCTGTACAATAGATACAGAGACGTAGGTACAGACATTAGTGATTGGTATACATGATAAAGATAAAGATATGTAGATGAATTATAGATACAAAGTTACATAAAATAATGACAGATAAAGATTAATGAGGACAAACCATAAATGATAGATAACAGATGATAACTAGATAGGTTATATATAATAGATTGATAGACAGATACATAGAGTGATAAATATTTTTGTTTCAATTAAGCTAGCAGCACAGATTATCCAGTCTAGCTAGTCAAAGGTTAATGAATGCTGCTTATACTATGCATAGCCTGTTCCTCCCAGAACAAAAGCTGGCTTTCCCCCCTGCAGTATAGATTAAATTTCCAGCCACCTGTCCTTTTATTAATTCATATATTAGGTTAAAAATACTTACTGATCACCTGGTATTTGCAAAGCCCCAGGTACAGATGCTGAGATGTAAGCGGTTAGGGGACAGACATTCAGACTGCCTCCAGCCCAGCTGTCTGCAGAGCACATAACCAGAGTGTGATCACCACTGGAGAACAGCCTCCGGTAGCAATCATCAGCAAGGGTCCTATGATTTCCCACAACCAAAATGAGAGCCACTAATGATTTTGAGAAAGTGGCCTTTGGGAAGAGACCCAGATGAAGAATGACCCCCATGGAAACCCAAGTCCTGGGAGCAGGATTCAGAGACAGAGGGGTGGGCAATATGGAGGCTTAGAAGGACTGGGTACAGATGCCAGGCAAGGCTGAGTCAACATGGAGCAGAGACCACACCACATGGGGTCAGGAATTACTTCAAGAGCACCAGTGACTATGTGAGGTTGTTTTATGTTGCTGTGGCAGACACCCAAAACACGGGTTCATCTGTAAAGAAAAGATTATTTCTCAACTGTAAAGCTTAAAAAGTCTAGGATGAGAGCCTGGCATTAGGCAAATTCCTTATTGCAACATTAGAGTCCTTATTCAGTCCTTAGAGTTAGAGGACAAGTAAGTGAACCAGGAATGCTTAGCGCACCTCACCATGGCTAACCCACCTTACAAAATTTGGTCCATTCCTGGAGGTTGGATCTCCACGTCATAATCCAGTATTAAACTCTCTACCTCCTCAGTTGCACTGAGGTTAAACCTTAGGGGACACATTCAAACCATAGCCAAGACATGATCAGATTTGAACTGAGGTGCAGGTATGGAGACCTGAAAAATGGAGTACCCTAGGATTTTTGGCAAGCAAAAAGAGTCACCAAAGAGGAAAAGACAGGAGGGAGCCCAGGCGTGAGACACACTAAGAGTTAAACAGCACATAGCCATTAGGGCATCTATCTGTTTTCACCTAGGACTATTCAGAAAGAATTTGTTAATGTCTGCATGAAAACTCTCACTGAACAGTTGATTATCTCATCATAAGCCCCATGGAGGAAGACATGGGGAAGGGCCTCCAAATGGTCTAGTATGGTTTTCACATTCTAGAAATGCCATATCATTTGTTTCTGGATGATGCTGACATCCCCACTACACCCGGTGACACCTAACCCATGCTCACCTGGCACACTTTGTCTTCACAGTGTACCTCCTGCAGCCATATAACCCTTGGCAAGCCAGAAGCTATCCCTCCTTGGCCTTCTATCTGCTTTTCAGCTCTGTCTCCTCCTGTTCATCTTTCATGACAACCACATTCAACCTCAACCTTTAAAGATGCTCTCAACTCTTCCCAGTGCTGCTGACTTCTGCCTCTTGTGCCCTCCTTATAAAGATGTATTCCGACACATAGCCTCTAAAACCGTGACTATTGGTTGACTATCTTAACTTGGCAGGTTGCTCTCCCAGTGGAGACTCACTCTGCCCATCTCCAGGGCCAGCATACAGATGATCAGAAGTCCTGCTCTACCCTAGCTTTCTTCCTTCATAGACATACTCTCCTTCTCTGCCCTCTTTCATAAGGAGCCCATCCACACATGGCCTCACATATCCCTACCACAGCAGGACCCAAGGGGCATGTCAGTGGGGTAGATTCCCAGGCATATGCCTGTAGGGGTTTGCTTATGAGAGGCAAAGAAGAGGGACACAGTCTTTTGTTCCCAAATTCACAGAGATCCTGCCTGCCTGCCTGTCTGCCTGCCTGCACGATGATAAACATCTGGTGGATGTAGACTATTGGGTGGTTACCAGATGTCTCTACATTTGCAGCTGTGTGTTATCCTAAAGACCAAGTATCCAGCTGTTTGGCACATGCAGTCCTTTAAACATCCGGTATATGATGGGCCTTGTACATAAAGAAAAGATCTCTTACAGGCTTCTGTAGACTTTTCTTACGCCACAAACCTAACCTGTAAGATCATCCCTTGTTTGAAAATTTAGAGAAATTGTACATTTTTTCCCTTCATTCTCCTGACACTACTTTCTAAGAATGGTCCACATGAGGGCAGGGTTCCTTGTCCATCTGCAACATGAGGTTAAGGTAGAAGGTACCAGAAAGGCATCTACAGATGTGAAAGAGGATCGCAGGGAATGTCTGGATCTCCATTCTGAAAACAATTGCTGTGGGTGAACCCTTGAAAAGGAGCTTGAAATCCTGTTAACGGGGTGCTGGAGGCTAGCCCAAGACAGAGATGCAGGGAACAAAACATCAGGAGCAATTCCAAGACAGAGGTGCTAGGACCTCCCACCTGAGAGGAGGAACCTTACCAACCGAGAGAGGTCTTCAGTTCACCCTGCTTCTGTAGCTCCTCCAACATGACATGTACACATGATGCTATCAGAATTAGCATTAATAAATCAATGGCTTTAGAAATATACTCAGGAACACTGCATATCCATGCTCCTACACAGCTAGAGACAAGAATCTATAATCTCTGAGCCCTGACACTGACTTTTTTTCTAGCATTACAGGCCAAAACAACACTGGAGATATCTCCCCTATTTCTCAGGTCAGTGAGGGGGAAATTCTGGGTCAGCATGGGTGTAGTTGTGATGCAGCTAATATGTAAGAGAGAGCAGAAAGTTGTGGATGACACATACAGAAAAAAAATGTAAGGCACTCAATGCAAGAGGCCCTTGAGTGTACAAGTGAGTAGTAGTCATCTCTAAGGGTTTGGTCAATAGGCCTTGACCCCTTCCAAGATTTGTCACCTCAACGCTATGTCTCCACTTTTATGGGCACTGATGGGCATACACACTGAACCTCCAGTCTGTACTAGTACTGATACATGGGCATTGGAAGATAAGTATCTCACACATATTGAAGGGAAGAAGCGAAAACAAGGATGGTCCTTACTAAGACAAATCAGCAAACCCATGTTTACACAGCAACACACCTGCATGAGCCCCCCCCCCCCACATCTGTTGCTTGCCCTCATCTGAGTATTTCCTTCTATCCTTCATAGTCCTTCCCCACCATGTCTCTCTTTCTCTGTTCCTCCATGTCCCTCCTCCACATTTCATCCATGTCCCTTCCCCAAATCTTCTTCCATATCCCTCTGGAGTGCTCCTCGTTTCTCTTCCATTTCCTGTGCCATGTCCTTCCTCAAATTCTCCTATTCATACCTAGTCTTGTATAAACTTCTACAGTTGGATTCCTTCTCTGAATTTTATACATACTCTCTTCTCCTTTTTTTTTTACTTTTTTTAAATTCATTTTTTTGTATTTTTTTAATTGGATATTTTATTTACAGTTCATATTTTATCCCCTTACCCCATTCCACCCCACCCCCTGCCCAGGAACCCCCATCCCATCATCCTTCCTCCTACTTCTCTGCAGATATGCCCCTACCTAACCCCCCACCTCTGCTTTTGGTGACTGCACATGGGATGGATACCCAGGTGGAGCAGTCTCTAGATGGCCCCTCCTTCAGTTTCTGTCCCACATTTTGTCTCCATATTTGCTCCCTTGAGTATTTTGTTACTCCTAAGAAGGACCGAAGTGCCCCCACTTGGTCTTCCTTCTTCATCAGCTTCATGTGGTCTATGAGTTGAATCTTGGGTATTTCAAGCTTCTGGGCTAATATCCAATAATCAGTGAGTGAATACCATGTGTGTTCTTTTGTGATTGGGTTACACATACTCTCTTCTAAATTATGATTCTCAAGTTAAACTCTATATCAGATCTTCCATCCATGCTCCAGATTCACCTCCAACCCTATACTTGACTGTCTTGTGTTTATGAACTTGTTTGTAGAAGGTACAAGAAAAAGTAGAAAGATCATAAGTGACAAGTGTCTCCTCTGATACCTACCTGTACCAAAATTGGAAGTCCCAAAGCAGAGACTGATATCTTCTTATAATTGTAAGAAAACCACACTGACCATACAAAGGTGAGACAATCATCATGTGTATCTCAATACTCTAGAAGGTAAAATTTATGAACTGAGAAATGGGATAAAGAAGGAATCATAAAGTATCTGCCACATGACAGATAAGCAAAAACATCAGGTAGGTGATCAAGGCATTAGCTATGTTATGATCAGAGCAGCAGGACATCAGTTGGGGCAACAGTATATGTGATGTGTGAAAAGTCACCATATAGGTCAACTGGATATCCAGTGGGCCAATGAGATAGCCAATGAGCAAAAAGGGCTCACGTGGGTCAAGAGGACATTAGATGGGCAGGTCAGACCATGTGAACTCTGATTCTGAAGATTATAAAGGAGACTGGTCATCAGGATCCTGTTTCTTCCTTGTCCCTTTGGCCATCTAGTAGTACCTCCTTCCCTGGTCATAATGATCCATCCCAGCTGTGGTGGCCATGTGGCTTTGCTTGCCAGCCTTCCTGACAGATGTTTTAACCTCTTCCTCAATGGGTAGCTTCTGTGCACACTTCCCAAGGCATCTGCTTCTGTTTGGAAACATGGAGGAATTGCTAGTGGCTGCCATCCCCCCAGTAGGAAATGTGTGAGGGGTATGTATCAACCTTTCCAATGGAAGAATTTACTGCAGTCAAGCAGGCTTCTAAGCTCAGAATGTGAACACTTTAGCTTCCTAAATACTCATTCTGAAAGGAGATACTTTATATACCATCAAAATTAACGAGGCAGCATAGGTTTCTAGGGACTGCTCTTGCCTCAATTCTGTGACATCATCTTAGTCTTACTCTACGTCTTTCACACTTCTCTCAGTTCACTGCCTCTTGTTGGTGACAACTGCCTACTGTGTTCTAAACAACACATGAGATGCCACACAAGGAAGCCACATCAGGCATTAGGAAACAGAATAGAGAGAAAGACTGTGAACAACCCATACCAAGACTAGTACATCCAGGGTCAGGGAGGGACTTGCGTAGGACCCAGTGGTACTGCTTTTACCTTGAGTCTGAAACATAGTATTTGTCCCATGTAACATCTCAGAATCACACTGATAAATGGATTCAGGCATGTGCTCAAATGAGCACAGATTTGCCTTTATTTCCTCAGCGTGGTTCATCCTGGCCACACAATAAACGCTTGTTGACATGGTGAATGAAGACTTACTATACTCACCTCTACACGGAGAAAACAGGAGATACTGGCAGTTTACAGCAATCATTGGTAACTAGGATAGGTCTCTTTTCTCATGTGTCAATAAGCCCATGTTTAACAAGGCCAGAGAAAAAGGGAAAGCAGTTTCCACCCACCCTTGAAGCACACACTATTCAGGTGCTTGCCTGTTGCCTCAAAGAAATTGGCATCCCCTGGTTCCTGTTCAGCACACATTTTCTCCAGGCCTCTCTGTGGTGAGATGGTATCTAGTTCATGAAGAAAAGCAGAAAGGATCAAAAGAACAAAGTCTCTAGCCCAGAAAGCAACTAGTAGCAGTTACTAGGTACTAGAGGTCAAACCCAGCTGATCGTTGCCATTATACCTGACGTGTCTCAATAGACCTGCCTCTAATATGCTCTATGGCCCTGGGAGGATCAGGAAATCTGGGGAAAGAATGCTAATTTGATTTCTGTAAAATACTTTGTCAAGACCACATTCCTTCCATGTCCTTCTCCATACCTTCATGCCCGTCTCCACATCTTCTATATTCTTTCATGTTCTTCCTTCATGTCATTCTGTGTGTACCCCTTCATGTTCCCTCCATGTGTTCCTCCATATTCTCCATGTGCCCCACCATGTTCCATTGCTCTTCCATGCTCTGTGTCCTCCTCCATGTTCCCCTCTACATCTTTCCCTACATCCGTCATGTCACTCCCTATCCCTTCCTCTGTGCCCCTCCCCCATCTTCTCCATATCCTCAGCTTTTGGAAGGTGAATGAGTCTAACAGGCCAAAGCGTTGTTTACTTCCAATAGGGCATATAAGATTAGAATATGAAGTTGAACATTGAGTCTCTATGACAAGGCACTCTGGGGATGTGTTTTCTCAGCCTTGCAAGGAAGCCCATACTTACTTTTAAATTAGACTTTCCCTAATTAATAGATAATGTGCCTTAATCGTTTTACCAAATAAGCTCCATTTTTCTACTAGAGTATACAGACAAATTCAGAAGTAAGGACAGAGACACATCTGTTTACTCTTCTGTATTTGGTTGGTGACAAAGCATGCTTAGGGACCCTTTGTCACACTCAGATGTAGCAGCTGGAATGGAAAAGGGCCCAGGATCCCTGGTGTAGGCAGAGACCTGAGTGCGGAGAGGAATCACTGTGGAAGTCCTCAGCTGCAGTCTCCATTGACTTCAAATTGAGACAATTACATGGAGAGCCAGGTGGCTGGAACACCATCCTACTCCTCCAGTCTCCTTCTGAATGAAACTTTCAATAATAACTAACTATATAGTTTACTACAACTTACATACTTCTTACTTTCAATATAGAGTGTGTTTTATTAAGTTTGCTAATTCTATACTTTCTGGTGTTGGAGTAAGTTTTAGGGGCATCCTTGGAAGGTTTTACCAGAAGTCTAGTCAGCACTTTTTGTCTCTTAGGATCATTTATCTTCTGAGCCAAGAGGAAGAGTTTTCTTACTGTCCTAGCTAGCTCCCCACCCCACTCCTTAGCTGTGGAAAAAAAAAGTTCCTTGGGTGACTGCCACCAGAAGAACTAAATTAGAGAGAAGGGGTGCATCTTAAAGGGAGAGACAGTTGGTGGCCAGCCAGTGCTACAGCAGAAGGAGTGAAGGCTCTACCAAAAAAAAAAATTAGGAAATGACAGGACTATGCTCCTGCATGGTCATCTAGGCCTGCCTCCTACATGCTACTCTCAGAGCAGATAGCCATTATCCTCCCAGCATGGGTCTTCTACCCAACCCCTCATTCTCAGGAGGTAGGTTCATGGGGCAGCATCTCATTCAAGGTAACTCTGCCCAGACACATGTTTCATCCAGCCCCAGTTACTAGAAAAAGATATTTTATCACTGGCCATTTCTTTTTCTCTTGCATGATCTCCTGAGGAGTAGATCTATCTGGGCCTGCCTTTGAAACTAACAGGACAGTACAAAAGCCCCGTCACCTGGAACTTCAATGCCTGGAAACAGTAGGTGCTGTTGGTGGGGAGCCCAGAACTGTGGGGTATGAAAGTGAGAATGAGTGGATTTATATGTTCCTCTGTTGTCTGAGTCCCAGACACAGCTCACACCAAAATGGATGTGTTCCAGTTGGGCAGATGCTGAGCATTTGGCTTCTGTGAGATAACCTCTCCCTTCCTGCTGGACAACACTGGCCTTAGAGATGAGAATGATATGGAAAGACCAACCTCCCTGAAGTTGGGACTGGAGCAGAGGAGGGACAAACATGGGCCCTCTTGTGAGACTCCTGAAAGAGCTGCAGGGGCACATCAGCGCTCTGAAATGGCTTATACTCGGCTCATGGGCCAGCCTAGTTACCACCCTCTCCACAGAGGCCCTGGTTCCTAAAGCCCATCCACACGAGCCCCCAGATGAAGGGCACAGCATTCACTAGTCTCTGCTGCTGTGGAAGCCAAGTCCACACAGCATGTTGTATATCAAAGCCTGATCTTGAGGTCTTTGCCTTCAGATTTTAATCTACTATAATCAATAATTTGTTATACATAACGAAGACAAATGCTACATAATGGGCCTGTGTTTATTAAGTCAATATATGACTCCTAGGGAATTCCTTGGCATTGTTTGTGTGCGGTATAAATATTTTAAGATTCTGCCGGTAACAGGAGTTTCTGTGTATATTATACAGAGTTCTCTTTTATCCAGTTTGAAGTAGCTGGAAGGAGCGGATGCAAATTGTCCAAACAAATGCTTGTTTCTCCCTCCAGCTGGGCAGATTGTCATTACTGCCTTCCGGGAGCCCTGGTGGTCCCAGTATTTACTCATAGGTAGGTATCACTGGATTGAAGCACAGTTGCAGAGGGTGGGAAAGAGAGATGGGTAGTGTATGATTTTATGGTGTAGGTGGTATGGTATTTTGCAGTGGTGTCTTGTGTGCCATGGGATGGTATACTATGGCGCATCCTGTTATGTTTTGTAGTGTGGTGTTTTATGAGTTAGGAGATATGATGTGGTATTTTGGCATTGTGTTGTATTATAAAATGAGGTGTAACACATATCATGTGGTGTGTCATTGTATACTGTGGGGGGTGGGGGGGCTCCTCGGTAGTATGTTTAAAGGTGTGGTATTTTGTGATGTGGAATGATATATTATATGTTATGATATGCTGTATTGTATTGTGTATTGTTTGGTGTTGTGGAATAGTACGTTTGTGGTATGACGCACAAGTGCACTCTTCTGGTGATGTTTTTAACAGTGTTGTATGGTTCTGTGCTATTCGGTGGTGTATTATATAGCATGCTGTATAATACGTGGTAGGGAGTTTGGGTATTCTCTTATATAGTGTGTTACAATGTGGTGTAGTCTATAATGTTGATGCCGTTTTGAAGTGCTGTGTGATACAGTATTTTATGGTATGACATGGTGTGCTGTATGATATGTGATTTTTTTTAGTGCTGTATGATAGTGTGTACTGCAGTGCTAAGAGGTATTTTGCCATGTAGTATACCATTGTGTTGCACAGTATGGTGTTGTATGATATTTTGTGATGTGGTGCTATGTGGTGTTGTATGGTATGGTAATGTATGCTATGCATGGCGTCACATGGTGGGGTGATGATAGTGTTATGTTATAACACAGTGTCATGTGCTGTGGAGTGTGTTAGGATGGGATGTAGTACTGTGTTCCACTGTCCCTGTCATTTCATACCTAAAGGAACATAAATGGCAGGTTAACACCATGGGGGAAAAATCTAGAAAGAAGGTTATAGACACAAAGAATACTGACTGGGATGAGAAGAGGGGATGTAGGTATCCACTGCATGATGGTACTAGTGGGCTGTGTCTCCCTCAGTCCCAAGAACCATGATCTATAGTGTTGAGAACAAGAAAGGCTTATCATATCTCTGTCTTTCTCCCCTTTATGTCTTGATGACACAGAGGGTGAATTCTTTTTGTCATCTCGGTTCATAGTGGTTGACTATCTCTCAGATGGTTGAATATCTATCAGATAGTTGATGATCTATCATCAGATGGCTATCTATTAGATAGTTGACTTGATTATCTATCAGATGGTTGACTATCTATCAGACAGTTGACTTGACTATCAGAGGGTTGACTATCAGATGGTTGACTATCATCAGATGGTTGACTATCTATCAGATGGTTGACTATCAGATGGTTGACTTGACTATCAGATGGTTGACTATCAGGTGGTTGACTATCATCATATGGTTGACTATCATCACATGGTTGACTATCAGATGGTTGACTATCCATCAGATGGTTGACTATCCATCAGATGGTTGACTACCAGAGGGTTAACTGTCAGGTGAAGGAAGAATCAAGGAACTGGCAGTTGAGGCCCTGACATTGTGTTGTCTTGTTAGATAAACTCCAGCCACATATGGAAATGTTTCTTTTCCAGTGGCTATTGACTGGATACACAGCAAGTGGAGTCTTCCCTTCCTTCACCCTCAACATATCTGTGCCAGGTGTCTGCTTGACGCCAGGTTTAAGTCTTTGACTAGAATATGAAGCATACTTAGTGAGG
Source organism: Grammomys surdaster (assembly GCF_004785775.1). Lineage (NCBI taxonomy): Eukaryota > Metazoa > Chordata > Mammalia > Rodentia > Muridae > Grammomys > Grammomys surdaster. The sequence goes on along the minus strand of NW_021605555.1, from coordinate 931,992 downwards.
TCCAGAGCACTGTCCTTTTCTAGAACAGACAGAGGACTCAAGAGGGAACTACAGAATAGTAGGACTGCAGAGGTGAAATGAACAGGTATCTGACACTTGTTTTTTAGAGAAGCACATATGTCCACAAAACATGCAGCTCTGGTTGACATAGATTCAAAGCAGTGGCCAGCATCCATTATATCAAGGAGAAGAAAAGACTATCCATCAACCACATCCTTGCATGTGAGAGACATTGAGATGCTGAGTCTGCAGAGCAGCTCTGACCCTTTCATGGGTCACTGAGGTGTCAGTGGGTCAGAAGCCTGGTAGAGGAATCATAGCCTGAGCCCTCCCAGCTTAAGAGGATCTCCAGAGTAGGACAAGTCCTGGTGGATGAGATTGTTTGAGCATTTTGTTAGCCTTGTATTTCATTACTATATTAATTATATTTATATTACTATATTAACTATATTAACTATATTTTTGGAAAAGAAAAGTAAAGGAGAAGCAGGCAAGTTACCCAATGCATTATGGTCACCCCTTACATGATGACTGGACACATTCAGAGGTGTGCTCTGTTAGCAATACCATGGCTTCATATAAGCACCAGGGTACCTACACAAATCTGGATGTCACAATTTGCCACAAACTTGGCTGGTGTGTAGTCCCTTGCTCCTGCTGTAAGTCTACACAATCTGCCACACTGAACACTGTGGACTGCTATAACACAACAGTGTGTTTAAACATCCACAGAAATCACACCAACAAAACACAGTGATAGGGATGTTTTAGCTGCATTATTTTCAGGGTCTGTTGTCAAATGTGCACTCAGCGGGTGATAAAAACATCATTACTAACCACACAGATAGATTCATTTACTAGTTTTTAGGGACCTGATATCATATTTGCATAACTCCTGGGTAGAACCAAGCAGGTGGGTTAGCTAAGGATTTGAAAGCCAGAATGGGTGACTGGCTCACAGTAGCCTGACATTCTTCACTCAGGCTTCACAGCCCTATTCCTAGGTATCCTCGGGGACTATAGCTTGGCTGAGCAGAGTTCCCGCCCCGACTTACAGCAAGTCATCCCTGAACCTAAAGCCTTACTGGAAGTTAAACCTGAACCAAGAAAGTTTTTCTCTCTTAAGGCTGGTAACTGTATGCAGTAGCCTTGGCAAATCATCCTGGGCTGTCCTTGCCCATAGAGGCACCCAGCTCATGGTAATATTCTCTATGGGTGCTCTGGTCCTGCCCTATGCACAGGGACTGGAACCTAAATCCTTGTGTGTTTAAGTATGAACACATGCCAGCAACCACCTGTCAGGCTCTGCCCTCACTCACACTCCACATACCTGTCATCTGTGCCACCCACTCACTAAGCATTTCCTCCCACGGACAGTTCTCAAGTTCTAAAAGTTAAGACTGCTTTAAAAGTTTCTGCTGACCACTAGGGAATTTTTTTCATTCTACCAGGAAAATAAATGCCTATTGTTTTCTGAAATGGTTGCCAGCACACGGATGGGCTTCTAAACAGTTTGGAAGACCTGCATAGGAGGGGTGGTATGTGGAGGTTGGAGGACAGGGGACGTCCATTATCATGTGACATCTGGGTAAGGGCCTGGAAGGATCTCCTTGTCCTTAGTTTTCTCATCTGTAAAATGGGAAGCAAAGCAACCTGCTTGGTAGGGTTATTGCAGAGATTAAGTGAATTAAAGTACACTGTTCAGGACTCTTTCTGAAATCAGAATGAAAGGGCCAGCTACTGTCTTAGCTAACATTAAGCGCAACAGTCCCATGGCGTAGTAGAACAGGTAAATACTTATGACTAGAATTTCAATTAACAATGATAATCATTGAAATTCCCCTTTAAAATTAAGCTCTCCACAGCTCATGTGCTGATGAGGTCACATGTTGTCCCTGTCTTGTGGGGCACCACTTCATTAGCTAAGAGGGGAACCTGAGATTAAAGCTAAGCCTTCCAAACACAAAGAGAGGGGATTTATTTTCCAAAGGAAAATTAAAAGGGAAGATGAGCTGGCTCTGGTAACAATACACTATTGTTCCCCATGCCCAGTCCCTGCCTCAGGCCAAGCTCCTCCAGGATCACAACCCAGGCAAGGCCTCACTAGTATGTCAGCTGCTCGAAACAGGCCTCTCCTGCCACTGGCCTCTCCAACAAGTACCTAGGAAAGATTTCCAACCCTTCTTTCCATAAAGCAGAAAGCATTTGCAAGGAAACCCTAAGGCCCTGAGCAGATGGGCATTTGCTAAGGTAGTAAAACATGATGCCATTTGGACAAACGTTAGTGATCTGCTTCTCAGTTCCTGGGAGGTAGTTGCAGGGACCCCTGGGCAGGGCTAGGTCCCGAGGAAACAGGTTTGAAACCTTGAGATGTTGGTTTGTTTGCAGCATTGTAATTTAACTGCAATATTTCTTCCTTTACTTTTCTTCATTCATACACACACACACACACATATACATATACATACATATACATATATATATATGTATATGTATATATATACAAACATATACATACGTGTATATGGGTTTATATACGTGTATGTTTTAAATATATATTGAATATATATTATATATGTGGGTTTGAATATTTATTGAATATATTCAATATATAATAAATATTCTCCACTTTCCTTCAAATTTATGGCCTCCTTTCCATTCATTGTTATTGCATGCATATACACATTTGTATATGCATGTATATTCCTAATTTTCGCTGTTGCGTGCACATAATGTTACCTGATTGTACATTGTCAGGGCTGACCATTTGACACCGGACCACCCGCTGGTGTGCTCGTCCTGAGGAGGACCACCTCTCCCGTTCCCAGCTTTCCTTAGTTGTCTGTGGGTCTTTGTGGAGGATTGAGGCCTTGTGGGCTTTCCCCCTGCCCATTTGGCGTGTTTGTTGATGTCATCCTTGTTCGGCTGGGTTGGACAGTCATGTTGAATCTTGAGATTTTGATATACAAAGAAATTATTCCTAAGGGCTGCAGCTGAGGAAAGTGGGTGAAAGAGAATGTGCAGTGGTCAGGGTCAGGAGTGCAGGGCTTGCAGATGAGAGGGAAGGAGACTGCACACGGCCCTCTAGACTTCAAGGAATTGATAGTTTCTCCTCGAAGCTACAGAAGCCTTTGCCAGAGCCGGATGGCATTGTGCTGTTTGGACTTCTGCCATGGAGGACTGTGAGCTAAATAATCTTTCCTTTATAAAGTACCTACACTTATCTCACACTCTAGCAACAGGAAACTGATTAATGCCAGACAGAGACAGTCTATTTGGAGTTGGCTCTAGAGCAGGGGTTCTCAACGTGCCTGAGGCTGCAGCCCATTAATACAGTTTACCATGTTGTGATGACCCCCAAACAAAAGTTATCTCATTGCTACTTCATAACTGCAATTTTGCTACTGTTCTGCATCATGCAGGATATCTGATATGTGATCCTTGTAAACAGGTGGTTGAGGGGCCACGGCTCTACAGGAACCTGGTGGTCAAAGAAAGAACTACCGGGTACGAGCAAAGGCTGCTTGTAAAGGGAGCCCTGGTTGTCACACCCCACTTTCACAAGTGTACTCAGTTCCATGTGAATGAAGGCTGTATTCACTTAGTTATTCCAGCAACGCTGTGTGGTTTTGAGAAGCACTGGAAGTCTCTACACCCACCTCTGGTCTCCATGATTTTAAACGAGGCATCGTTTTACCTTTCTACTGCCTGTTTGGTTTGGGATACGACCAAGAGTCAAATGGGATCAGGCCTAAAAAATAGTGACATTGACGATGCTGGGTAATGACATTTGATGTTGGAAGCAAGCAGAGACTATAAAAGATTAGGTTTCAGGGTCCAGTGTTAAATATCTATAAAAGAACGCTCTAAACCTCTATGTTTAGCCTGCCTCACTGAGTATTGCAAAGCCTTTTGGGTAGCCTTGTAACACAACTACCCTCACCGGATGCCACCCTAATTCATGTTTCTTGAGATTCAGTCTCATCCTCTCAATCCTGGCTCAGATGACCTGACCCGATCTTAGACTTGAGTACTATTTGACTGGACTGACAGAAGACCCAGGCATCAAAGCAATGGAAGCCCTGGCATTGCCCACTGTGAGTACACAACCATGACAGATGTGGCTAATTAACCCTGGCTCTTTCCCCTCAGGAGGTCCAGGTACTGTTGACAGTTTATAGAAGCTGGGATGGACAGGGTGCACTGATGCCTCCAAGCAATAGCTTAGAGTACCTGAGTGAGTGAGGAAGAAGAGATGGGCTGGGCCACCACACTTTGCATACAGAGTTTCATTTATCCGATGATGCACACAAGACAAAAATATTGTGCTTTCTGTAAGATGAGGGCTGGCATACCATGGCTAGAGGCACATTATCTGCCCCAGTCTGGTAGCTCCTCTATAGATATGTGACCTTGGCTCATTCATGACAGCAGCAGAGCTGTGAGGCTGGAACAAGTCATGGCTCACTCAAGTCCTAAGTGAATTCCTAAGGGATTTCATACCCTGTTCTTTATACAAAAACATGTGCAGAGTTTTATTGGCTGATTAGGAAAAGTCCCCACCTGTAACGTGGCCCTTAGATTGTCGTATTTGAATGACAGGTGTGAACACAAACATAATTCCCTCCCAAATCACACAGTCCCAGAGGGAGGCCTCTCTCCCCTGTCTCAAGCTGCCACACAATTCTGTCAAATTCCCAAGCACTCTGCCTGCCAATAGCTGGAATCAGAAGGCATCCAAAAGGAGGCAAAGTGACCACTGTCCTACAAGTCTGAGCCGCTGAACTGACAGACAGCCACATCTACAAGGACAGGGACATTGAAGACTGCTAAAGTAACTTTAACTGGTGGAAGATATGTGTAAGCCTTACTTTCTAAAACTCATTTAAAAGACTGAAAGTCTTCTTTAGGATAAAAGACTAGCTTGAAGTAATTAGACTGAAACTAGCTCCCAACTCAAGCTCCAACCTCAGTTCTTGTACATGCTGACACTGTGCTGTTATATAACCAACCATCTGGGGGAACTTGCCATGTCCCTGGTACTACTACCCTAAGCTTATTGCAGGGAGTCACTGGGCCCAGGATGCAGGAACTGTATAATACAGATCCCAAGGCTAGGTGCAGAGTAGGAATAGAGCCAGGACCAAGTCTGCATTTGGCTGTGGCACGCCAAGGATCCCAGGATGTCTTGTGAAGGAAGAGAGGTGCTGCCAAGTCTTGATTCAGCTAAGCTCTCTAGACCTATAAGATGAAGGCTATGATAAAATTAACTACAATGAGAACGTGGGTCCCAGAGGCTCACAGACTTGATGTGGGAGACTACACAACACTTTCACGATCTGCCCTCATTGTTTCTGTACTCATTTTCTCATCAGCAGGCGCCTTTCCCAGATGCTAACACTTTCTCCAAGAACCTCTTCCTCTGGCTCTATTGCAGGCGCAACAGGTGCCTTTTCTGTCCAGTGGAGAATCCCAACTGCATGCCCAGAGACCCTGCCCAGCTGAAGCAGACAGAAGCCCCATGTTGGGATGCACAGCTGGAGAAGTGCATAGTGAGTCTACGTAGTATCAAAAGCTAGGATGGCAAAGGTGTAAGAGTACCCGGCTTTTAAGAACATTCTATGTTCACAGTATTGGATCCAGTGATTAACATGGCAGGAACAGGAGTTGCCTTCATCTTACTCCATGACAAACATACACCTTGCTTCTCTTCTCTCTCCTTCAATAGGCCTGTATACCAGTCATTCCCATTTACAAAGTACTTGGCACGGGTCCCTTGTCCAGTAACTTCATTCTCTTCACGAGAGGTCAGATCAGATTTCAGAGTTGAGTGGCTTGCTCAAGGCAGTGGGACTAGGACCCTGGATCCTATCAACTTGAGTTCTTCTGTCTAAAGTGTTTGTCCTGGGCCTGGCTACCTCCTGTCATCCTGCCACCAAAGGAAGCTCATTGGACCTGGGACAGTGGCCCTAGCCCTTCTGTTACAAGTCTTCTTGCTGGCTAAAGGGCTCAGCCAGCAGTAATCCCAACATGGATATATATATATATATACACCAGGTGTCTTGTATATGGCAGGGACAGCCAGCTATTTCCCATGTAAGTGTTAGCTTATATAAGTGTGTACAACTGTGAGTGCTCACATGCACATATATACAGTTTAATATGGAGACTGTAAGTTGAGTATATATACGTATACATGTGTGAGCACATTCGAGCATATAAACTTTTTGTGAGTGTGTAGGAGGGCATGCAAGTGAACATCATGTTCGTATGTGAATGTATGCATATGTACACACATACCTGCATGTGAGTGGTATGTGCAGCTGTGAATGAGTAAGGGTATGGCATGCATGTGTGATCGGTGTGAGCAAGCTCACTCGTGTGTGAATATGAGGGAGTATGCTGGTGTTGGTGTTGGTGTTTTGGTTAATACAGCCCATGCTGATGTAGAACCAGGATTAAGAAAAGGAAGTAAAGCCATATGAGGCTACTGCAACCTGCTGAGAAGCTACTTAAAAGACCTAGTCACCATAGTGACCATGACCTTAGGCTCTCATCTCCAGGGATGTGGCTTTGGTCCTTGGGGTAAAGGGAAGCTTACAGCCCAGCAGGCAGCCTACCCTACAGAAAAGCAGATTGATTGAGAACAGAGTTGGAACACGGGAAAGGAAGGGAAGGACCCTCCGCTGGAAGCTGGGCAGGACCCAGATAGTGAAGTCAAATGCAGGTTTGTGTCTGGCTGTGAAAGGGGTTGTACGAATCAGGGCATCAAGTGAGATATACCTGCACCCCAACTCCCTCACGGCTCACCCACCCCACCTCCAGCCACGCAGGTCCAGGCACTAAGAAGCTACTCACCAGCGCACACAGCCTGTGGGTGTAGGTGCCTGCCTGATCCGATTCACACTCCTCATACTAAGACACCTTGGACAAGCATCCCACACTTAACTCTGACTCTCAGACCCTCAGTCTCTCTCAGACTTACTCTCAGATTCATTCACTCCGACCCACACTTGTTCCTCTCACACTTAACCCTGAGGTAAGTTCACACTCTTAGAACTCACTAATACACACATTGGAGATTCATTCTGACATTTCTGATACACTCAGATTCACACTCGCTCTGACTTGCTCATTCACACTAGGGCCCCTGATAAATAATTTCACTACTTAGATTCTCATTCACCATTAGGCACATATGTACCATCCTGTCCACACTCACTACACACTCACAGACAGGCTCACATTCTTATCTTCTGACACATTTGCTCTCAGCTCACACCTCTCAGACATGCACAAAGACCAAGCACATAGGCTAAGACTGCGTGTGTTCTGTTGATTCTTTGTTAGCAGTCACACCCATACAGAGCCAGGAATGTGGTCACTTCATGTCTGCACACTATTGGCAACAAACCTACTGTGCAAGACAGAGTCAACAAATACACAGACCCAAGCCACAGGTCTCTCGTCCTTTGGGGGCTGCATTCTGGAGCTCTCCACAGGGCATACCCTTTCAGGCTGGCCAGATTGACCTCTAGTTCAGAGAGAACACAGTGAATGGGTTCCCTTCTGGGCTGAGAGAATGCAGCCCTAAATAGACAAACACACAGCATCTCCATGATGATGTGTCACCCAGAAAATCACAGACAGAAAGGGCTCAGGGCTGTGTGTGCTGTTGCTAAAAATAAGGCAGCCAAACATAAAGAGGCAAAAATCACTTCCTCAGGCCAACATGTCTGGATCTTAAGCTGCTCTTCCCATAACACTGTATTCTCCTTGTTAAATATTTAAAGCGAAGACATGAGACAAATGTTGCCGAATGTCCATGTGTCTATAAAGATGTGTGTGTGTGTGTGTGTGTGTGTGTATGAAGTAGCATGGCAATATATTAACGTGTGTAACTGCTATGAATTAATATTTATCCAAAGTTAAACAAACAGCTTACAGAAACACCACGAATCTATCCCTAAACATACAACATGTCATGACAAGACAATTACAACCATGCGACATGTCATGACAAGACCATCTCAATCATACAATATGCCATGGCAAGACAATTTCAATCATACAACATGCTAGCTTCCAGAAGATTGGACTCTAAACCCTGAGCTTGGGATAGTCTTATTATATAGAAAATTCTGGTGGCTCAGGATTCCAGTGGCTCTTCATGAGCAAAAAATGGGAAGGAACAGGCTTTTGGAGTCTGCTGTCAGCCACAAACAAGTGCTCTTGGAGGAGTGGGTGCTGGCCCTTCTGCCTTCCTGTGTGATGAGAACCCATGTGTACAAAGGCTTTGCACACAGGCAAGCAAATGGTAGGTCCCACACAGCTTGTCTGCTTCACCTGCTGCCAAGTTGGGGTGGCAGAAGCATCCGTGACAAAGTCCTTCTTCAGGTCTCTGCAGATCAGTGGTCCTCAATCTTCCCGGCACTTTGGCCCTGTAATACAGTTCCTCATGTTGTGGTGATCGCTCCCCAACCATAAAATTATTTTGTTGCTACTTTATGACTGTAGTTTTGCTACTGTCATGACTCGTAATGTAAATATGTGATATGCAGGATATCTGACATGTGACCCTCTAAGGGGTCATGACCCACAGGTTGAGAACATCTCCTGTAGATGGTCCCACCACCATCTTTTTGTGGCATTTTAGAATTCTAGAAGACTCTCCTGAGGCTGTGACTCAGGCCTGAGTTTCTCCATCTCACAGCTCCCTCAGGAGGAGACCTCTAAAGTCAGAGGGAAAGAGCCCAAAACAGGCGTAGCGTGCTACCTTCTTAATCTCAGGTCTCAGATTTGCTGCTTTCCTTGCCCAGGGACACTGACATGTTACTGGTACTTTTCTACATGACAGGAAGACTTTTCTGTCACATTCACATTCACTACCCTGACCTATTCGTATGGCCACACCTGGCTTCTCTGGGCAGTGTGTGACTGGAGAACTGACTTACTAACAGCTTCCCACCTGGACCGTCACAGGTGGGGACAATGGTGAGGCTGTAGCTACTGAGTATTTGCTGACATAAACACGGATGGCCATTGCTTCTGTCCACAGGGATGATGACCCAGAGGCTCAGGTGGGCCAGTGGCTAGACTCAAGTGTCATAACTGGTGTTTGAGGCTTCGCTGAATAACCCTTCACAGGCCTTGAACACCCAGGAGGCCAAGGGGAGTTTCAGATTAAGGGAGATGTAAACAAAGCATGAGCTGTAAAGACGGCCAGTTACCTAGAGGAGAGAGAGACCGGCAGAAAACACAGAGAAACCTTATCCAGGGCCCAAGGCCAAGCTGACACGTAGGATGGTAGAAGATAGACACAGATCAGAACGGCAGGAAAAGAGAAGAACGAGGAGCCTGCGCCTGTGGCTGGCCAGCAACCCTCTCCACAGCCGTCCCAAGCTGGCTTGCTAGATATGGCCTGCGCTCTGTGTACTCTGGGGGCTCATAAAATAATAAAACTCTCGAAGCCCCTCAGTCGCAAAGCTGGGTAAATGCAAGCATTCTGATCTCCCCGCAACAGATGGGAGCTGTTTGGGATCTTTTATTCCTTTTCCTCTTCCTCGCCCCCCTTCTCCGGCAGCTATGGGGAAGAAGAATGCAGCATCAGATGATCCATCAGCCTGGAGCATGGCGGTGGGAGGAGGGTGGCCGCTCCCAGAAGGGCCCCCACCCCAGACAGCAGCGAACAGCCCACCGAGGAAGCCGAGGGTCATGGGAAAGGTCCCCTCAGATGGGGAGAGGCACACACTAAACAAACGCAGCCACACGATGCACACATTCAAACATCACCCCGGGGAATATGTGCACATATGTTCTGTGCGGGTGAGGAGGAGGCTCCCAGCCTCCAGAAAGCAAGGCTTTAAAAAATTCCATCAATCAGACTGCGGTCCTGTGAAGTATGAAGATTAAAACCACAGAGGAGACACGTGCTCTGCTCTGTCACCAGCTGCCTGTCTGAGACGGCTTGGTCACTTTGCCTGGAGACACACTGCTGTCCTGTCTGGGCAGAGAGGAACAGGGAGAAATGGGAGGGTGAAAGGCAATAAACACCCTCGCTTCTGCTCACATATCCTCTGAAGGGCCAGCATGGCCTCACGATCTGTCGTCTTCTCCACAGTCCTGCACCAGGAAAGCTACATGGAGCCATACCCTGAGCCTATTGCTGTGAGGAGCCTGATGTGGGGCTCCATTGTGGCAGCACTTCCTTTGTAAATGTGGAGGAGCCAGTGTACGCCCAGCTCCCGAGTCCTCCCTGTGCACAAGCCTGCATAACCTGGCTCCATACACACTAATTCCAGAAATCGGCTTTTGCATTTAGATAAGGACACCCTGCTGACGAGACACTGGTGTGTGAAGACAGACCCTAATACTCAGAGCCTGAGACACAGGCGCATGGAAAAGATGCTCAAACTGGTCAGTCCCCTGCAATGGATCTCTGATGACATTCCCCAGTTCCAATCACCCAGCAGACTGATTGTCACATATATCATCATCACAGGACACTTGTGGGCAGGTGGGCACAGTGCAGCACAACACACAGGTGTACAGCTCCATCATCAGCTAGGTACATAGGAAAGGAAGAGTAGATTTCATCAGGAAAAGAAAGTTGCATGGTTGCCAGCTTATGTCTTCAGTACGATTAAGTGGGATGTGTGGCCCATCGGCAGACACACCCTAGTGTCTGCTGTGGTACACCTGTGGCTTGTGTGTGTTTCAAGAGTGAACTCCATAAGACTATAGGAAGAAGCGCAAAGTCATCCCTCGATACCAGAGTACATGGGAAGGAGAGCCCTGGAGCACATGCTAGACGTAAAGCTGAACTGCCCCGATGACACTGCCATACTCAGGTCACCAACAGCTAAAGCCCAAGCCCAGTCCTTGGCCAGTGTCTTACACCACAACTTCTGGTGTTTCCCAGCCACCGCTGTAGATTTCATTAGCCCATGCCCCACCTGGATTCAGAAACCCAGATTGTGACTGAGGGGATTTCCAAGCCTAAAGATAAGGTCTGTGGAGCACAGGCTATACTGCATTTGTACAACAAAACCACACAGAAGATGAGATAAGTGTTTGTGACTTCTAACCTCACCTCACAGCTTCAGTTGCCCCTCTGGGGTGTCCCTTCCTCCTATGTCAGCTCACACCACAGCCACCCTGTGGTCACCGTCCTCAGATCTTGTCTCCACTTTTGCAAAGTGCCAATCATCACTTCAAAGCCCTGTTCTCTGAGTCCCAAAGCCAGGCCACCACCAGCCTCTAGCCCAGTTGCCCATTCTGTAAGCCGTGACCACTGAGTTCGGTGTCACACATCTGCAGTCCCAGGAGGAAGAATCAGGTGGTTAGATGATAGGTCTAGGCCAGTCTGGGAGACATAGGGAAACCTTGTCTCGTAAAGCTAAAAGGAAACAAAATAAAAAACCACTGGGTGGTACAACGGTTAGCAGGGAGCCAGGGAGACGCCCTCTCCAGGTTGCATGGCTCACAGACACACACTGAGATGCAAAGCTCACCTCTCCTGCTACCTCTGTGACTCCTAAGGAAAGAATTCTCTTCTTGAGACTTTGCAATGCCTAGGATCTTGAGGAAGCTTTGAATATAAAATACCAGGTACAACATGCAGACCAGTAGCTATCTCTGAATAAAAACTAAACATTAAATATCTGCTTTTAAGATAACCAACATTCAGACAAAGTAACAGCATACAGAATAAGGAAAATGTTTTTAGGAACTACAGATCCAATGGTGGGCTAATTATACACACACACACACACACATACACACACACACACACAAATTTAAAGTCCAAATTTTAAAAAATTTAAATATAAACAGAGAATTCTCAACAGAGGAAACTCAAATAGGCTGAGTAGCACTTAAAGAAATGTTCAACATCCTTAGTTGTCAGGGAAATGCAAACCAAAACTACTTTGAGATTTCATCTTGTACCCATCAGAATGACCAAGGTCAATAAAACCAAAATTGGATCATGCAAGAGGATGTTGAATAACAGAAACATTCAAACATTGCTGGTGGGAACATAAATTTGTATAGTCACTATGGAAATCTGTATGGTGGGTCCTCAGGAAGCTGGGAATAGATCTACCTCAAGATCCAGCTATACAACTCTTTGACATATACCAATTGTAGAGATATTTGCTCAACTACATTTATTGCTGTTCTATTCATGGAATTATAAACAACTTCAATGGCCCTCAATAGAAGAATGAATTTAAAAGATGTGGTTCATTTACATAATGGAATACTATTCAGCCATTAAAAATAAAATGATGAAATTTGCAGGCAAATGGATAGAACTAGAAAAAAATGATCCTGAGTAAAGTAACACAGAAAGACAAATATGGGATGTATTTACTAATACACATATATGGGATGTATTTACTAGTACATGGATATTAGCTGATAAGTCAATGATAACCAAACTACAATCCATAGAACCCAGGCTGTTGCTAAGAACATAAATTGTTCTCCACAAACTGATGGCAAGGCCCTATTGCTGAAGACAAAACCTACACAACTCACTGAACACAGAGATGTCAAACTGGGTGTACATAGAGCCTTTACCTCTACAGGTTAGTGTCTTTGGTACAGGAAGGTACTCTGCATGCTACAAAGGAGAAATGTAAATGCAATGTAGCCATAAACCTTTTGATCCACAATAGTGTCCTGCCTGCAAGCTATGCTAGTGCAGTGGTGGCCCAAGCTTTATAGGAGTAACAACATTTGACTCGACATAAAGCCACTTCACAAAACGAAACCCATACTCAGCTCTGCTGGGGTGGCCAAGAATCTGAGACTAGATAGGTCAGGGACCTAGGGTAAAGCCAAATACTTCTGTTCTACTTAAAGGACTTAGCAGTGAAATGATTCCTAATGACATTCGACTATGCTGTAGATCAGTGTCTTGCTCAGCCATCATCAGAGAAGCTTCCTCCTGCAGCAGATGGGAACAAATACAGAGACTCACAGCCTGACATTATACAGAGTTAGAGACCTTAGAAGACTCAGCCCTAAACAGCACATCTTCATCAAATCTCTCCTCTCGGGGCTAAGTGAACCCTGTGGAAGAAGAAGTGGAAAGAACATAATAGCCAAAGGGGATGTCGGACACCAAGAATACAAGGCCTTCTAATCCAGGATCTACACATGGACTCAGAGACTGAGGTAACATGCACAGGTCCTGTACAGGTCTGCACCAGAGGGGGTTTTAGAGCTGAAAGGAGAAATGGGCACATGCCCCATCCCAAACTCAGAAGCTATCTCCTATTGATAACCACCAGTAAATAAAAATTTTGTTTTCTTTAAGGGAATCTCACTGGGGAAATAAACTACTCTAAGGGTAAGCTGTATGCATGGCAGTAGATGGTGAACAGGAAACGAATTCAGGGTCTCCTCATGTCATGTCTGGCCTTTTTAATTTTTACTTTTGTCTTTATCCTTATTTTATTTATATATCTTATTTATTTCTCTCCTTTTTTATCCTACAGGTCCTTTGCTTGTGTGTTTGTGTGTGTGTGTGTGTGTGTGTATTATGGGGTTTAGTTTTGTATTTTTAAGGGATTCCTGAGAGTGTGAAGAGTGGGTCTCTGTGTCTTGTTCCTTTTTTGGGGGGCAATTTTCCTTCTGTATGTATGTATATATATATATATATATATATATATATATATATATATATATATAT
>NW_021605555.1:889862-917890 GCF_004785775.1 Grammomys surdaster | reverse complement strand
ATATGTGTGTGTGTGTGTGTGTGTGTGTGTGTGTGTGTGTATCATATATATGGACATATGGCTATGTGGACTGCACAAATTAATTATTCTCTATTGTCTAATTATTCTCTATAGTTTAAGCCACTGGAGAAAACTGACCTCCTATGATCTCCTACCTGGCAGCTTCTCACCTGTCACTATGGAGGGGACTTCAGAGCTAGGACTAATTAGGAAGCTCCAAACCTCTGTGGTCCCAGGAAAGAGCAGAAAGGACTGTGGGATCAGGGTCTTCGGGCAGTGATTTGGCTTAGGAACTGCTGACAAAATTCTACAGTCCTACCTTCAGCCTCTGTGGTCATACCCAGCACACAGATCTCCTCTTCAACATCCAGAACTTCAGTGGAATACAGGAATCTGGACATTCTGCTAATTTCTATCAAAACTATTAAGAAATAAGAGGAGAAGCAGAGTAAGGATCTTGAGCCTTCAAAGTAGAAGGAACCAACCAAAGAGTAAGGAAACACCTGGAGAAAGAAGCAGGATGGTCCTCAACATTCTTACTGTGCGTAGACATGGGAGGGAGAGCCTGTCTCCTGTGGGACTGGAAGAGGGAGGAGGAGCCTCAAAAGGTCCAAAAACCCCTCTTGTCCAGAGACACTAAGCATGCATATAAAAACCCTGAGCCACAGCAGCTTATCATAGGTCCAGAGTCAGGCAAAGGTTGTTACCAGAGAAGATCACCAAGACCATCATGCATTTTAACCCTAGAAAGAGAAGGATCCGGAGTTCCAAGTGATTCTCAACTATACAGCAAGTCGGAGACCAGCCTAAGTTATATGAGACCCAGCCTCAACAAACAACCATGCTGAAAGTCAGTAAGCACCCCCATGTACACTTACACTCTGACACCTCAAACATCAAACACCTCAACTGGGTCAGCAAACTTACCTTATAAACGAGATTTTATAGACGAGGAGCCTGAGCTCTGGAATCATGCTGGGTTCTCCTAGGCCTGACTTTAATGACAGGGACCAGGTACGAGCTCAAGGGCAGTGGTGCCAAAGTGCAAGCCTGTGACATGTCAGCTGAGGTCAGAGTGGTGTGGGCCTTACTCTGGGAATTACCAGGCACTCCAGCAACTGGAGGCAGCCAGGATTCTCAGTGGAACCCTCACGGAGATCTCACCCTGCTGACAGTTTGATTGTAGCTCTGTGGGACCCCTGTTGGACTTGCCCTCTAGAAGAGTCAGAAAGCTGTGGTAATTTAGTTCACATCCTCAGAAAAGAAAGAGGGATTTTATTCCTTATTTTACTGAATTCATTTTAGAATCTCAAATATCATCAGCTCCTATTCAAGCCCAGAATCCTAACATTGTTTCTTCCATAATATTTATGCTTTGGTGAATGTTCTCAGCCCATTCTGTGTGCTCTTCTACTAGTGGTTCTTTCCCACAAGACAGGTCATCTATTCCATTGACCCTTGTTCTTTAGCACAGAAAGGAGAAAATGTGGTTTAAAGAGGAAAAACAAGCAAACCCCAGTTGTATTGTTATTCCATGTCTCTGGGGAGACGGTGGCAAAAAGACTCAAGTTGGTACAGTCAAAGTAGCCCACAGTAAACCCAGTCCAGGTCACTAAGGAACATCAAGGGCGCTTCCCACCTTCACTCAGCACTTCAGGATATGCTTCCAGTGTATGCTGTGCTTGCCAACATGTACTTTTTCCGTATTGTTCTCAGGGGCCATGAGGGAAGCTGGAGCATCCACACCCAGGCCATGTAGCTAGCTACCTTACCTCCTGACCAGTGCTTGACTTCACATGTCCACCAGCTTTGCTCAAGCCCATGCAGGTTGAATTCTTACAGTCCCTATCCCAGAGGACAAACCCTTGGGTCAGGCTTCCCAGTATCTGTGACACTCATGTGTGTATTTTCTAGGAGATAAAAAGTTAGTTTCATCTCAAACACCACAGCACCCAGGATATGAAGGAGGAGCAGGCTGAAATGGAGGATGTCTCAGAGCTTTGCCTGATATGCTTGGGATACTGTGAGTTATGTAAGCAATGTCCAGTCTTCTCACATCCATCTTCTCCAGGAAAGAGGGTGGAGTTAGAAGAAAAGATGGTCAAAGATGAATCTGGAGCATGTAGGAGAAGACTCTGTTGGCTGTGACGAGAAGGCTGGTTCTGGAGACCTGGTAAGAGCAGAACTATGAACAGTTAAACAGGAGAAGGTAGGAAAGAAAACAGAGTGAGCAATCCCAAGAAAAGTGATCACACAGTCTACCAGAGAAGCCAGCAAGATAGACAGGGCCATCCTGAGACAGAAAGCTGGTGGAATTTACACTTGGCTGAAGTTGGAGGAACATGTACAAGTGCTTCCAGCTCAGAAAAGCATCTTTTTAGGGCACATCTCCGTGGTGTGTTGAGCTTCATTCAGAAACTACTCTAGACACTCCTGAGCTTACTGTCCTGACACCTGAGTCCTGAGTCTTCAGCCTGGTTTCCTGTGCCTCCTACCCTGACTCCAGAAGAAGCAGGGAGCCTGACTTGTGGGGAATACATATAAAGAAGAGGCAGATCTCCCTGTACTTGTCTAAATTTAGACAGTGATTTGTAGGAATCTCTCTCTCTCTCTCTCTCTCTCTCTCTCTCTCTCTCTCTCTCTCTCCCACACCCACACACTAAACTTTGTCCCCTTGTCCATTACCCTCCATGGGTGTGTCTAAACATTTTTCAGATAAGGTTTAGCTTATTGCTGAAGCTGTAACTGTATAGAGTGCAGTTCCCACATTTTCTATCCTCCAAGAAGATGATTCCTCCTGTATTTAGTACACCCTTCTCCCAGCTAACGCTCCAGACAGTGTCTCTGACTATGACTTAGTACCTCTAAGTACCATCTCATCACACAGCCCTTCTTCCAAGTCCCAATACTCAAAGAATGAAGTCAAGGCTGCAGATATAAAAGGAACATGTAGGCAAATGGAGAAATGAGAACCAGCATTCAAAACCTCCTGAAGGGAACCACTATGCCCTTGACCTCCAGTATAGATCGAGAGAGAGCCTGAACAGGGAGCCACCATCATCTTTATAACATAAAGAAGACAGGGCACCATTCTCTCAAAAGTTTTCAAATAAAATAGAGTAAGAATGAGTGTGGGAGAAGAGAAAAGGAGGACTGAACACAAGTCAGAAAGGCTAAGAGAGAAAACTGTGCCCAGGCAGGAGCTTAGCTCTGCCTTGTGATAGACAACCTGGCAGCCACAAAAGAGAAGTAACAAGCAGAGGTAACAGTTGTCCATTGGGGGGGGGGGTCCCAAAAGCCCAGGACTTTTGGCAACTGGCTGGCTGCTGCTTGAGAGATATGTTGCACATGGCAAAGTGATACCCAATACTCTTAAAGGCAACAGTGTTCACAGCTTGGCACCAAACTGGATCAATCCTAGTCCTGATGCCAGTAGAAGTCATTAATCCGAAACCATGAATACAGCTTTGCTAAGGAGGCAGTGTCCAGCTCTCAGTGTGCTCAAAGGTAGCCAAGGAAGGAGATGCAGAGGCAGGAAGCCAGTCTATCATTACTAAAAAGCCAGGTTACTGTTCCAATTTTCCAAGAAGATCTCCCCAAGAAATGTGAGGCAATTCTACTCTATCCATTCTTCTCTCCTCCGTGTGAACCTTGTTGATCATTTCCAATATGGCCCAGTTACAGGAACAGGCCCTGGCTTCTGAGGAGCCAGAAAAAGGCCAGACCACTCTTTCTAGGGTCTCCTGAGTCCTTAGCTGGTGCAACTCCAGAGTGATCAGCAGGATCAAGACAACACAGCCATGACCTGTCTGCTGCAGAGCATGGTGTCAAGAGGAAATAGATCAGGGAGACTTGGGATGCAGTTGTTTTAGATCCTCATTGACTTGCAGTGCTCTACATGATGGGATATCGTCTAACCTACACAATCCAGTATGGAGGCCACGAGTGGAGGCTGTGACCTACCTAGTCCAGTGACTTTCAGATTTCATTCCGTTTTAATTAATACAAACAGTGACACATGGTTCAGGTCTTGCTTATGGGTGTTTAAAAATGGTGACCAAGAGTGGAGAACTGTAGTAAGAATTTTGGTTTCTTTAGAAACCTAGTTATGTTAAGTGAATATGTTTACATGTTAATTTCAGCTGTGGAATAAGAGGCTGTTTCACATCAGGTGACTATGATTTGCCTCGCACACTAGCAGGGGCACAATTTTTGCAGCTTGAGATAGTTTAATTCTGGGGTCTCTGGAGGGTATAAATGAGAGAGCCATAAGAGGGCCTGTGGAGGCTGTTGCTCCCATGCTGCTCTTGGTTGCTATTGTTGAGATTTGACAGGAAGTTTGTGAAATCCTGAGAACGAAGCTTAGACTTTCCCCAAGGAACTCAATGTCCGTAATAAGCAGGAAGTAATCTAAAGAGGTCTACACCCCTTTCCTCTCTAACCTTCTTTCTCTCCTACCTAGTGTTGGGGAGGGGGTTGGAAAAGATCAGGGTGGAATAAGGGTTAAGAAGGTGGTAGTCATAAGAACCTAATAAAATAACTTTAAATAAAACCATGCCAACATGGCCAGCATCATGCTGTCCACAGGCACAGAGCATTCTGAACTGCCATTCAGCCTTTCAGGTTTGTAGATAGCCTGTAGTATCAATTAGGAACATCCAGATTCCCAAACATTGGAATCCATAAAGGAAAGTACCAGAAATCCACAGAGCTATCTCCATAGCACAGCTTTCACAGGTTCACCACACCACCAAGAGAGGCACCTCTGCTAACAAATATCCTTATGGGATTAAAAACGTTGCCTTCTCCTGACCTCTTACCCTGGCCATGGAAGCTCTTACTTGTCCCCATGGAATTCATCAGGCAGTCTTGCCTGGCTAGTGAGTATGGTCTCACTGAAATGTACCTTCCCTCTGTGCCCCTTCAGTGAGGGACCCCACATTGCTACTGCCAATGATGGAACTGACAGTGTGGCAGATGCAGACACAGAGTTTGAGACAGAAACCCATAGCAGCAGGGACAGTTACCCTCCTCCATAGCAAGAACAGTATTTGCCATGAAATGCCAAGTGGCCACTACTGATCCCACAAAGCCCAATACTGCCACATGAGGTAGCCCAGTACCAATATCAGGTTCCTTG
This sequence comes from Grammomys surdaster, assembly GCF_004785775.1. Taxonomy (NCBI): domain Eukaryota; kingdom Metazoa; phylum Chordata; class Mammalia; order Rodentia; family Muridae; genus Grammomys; species Grammomys surdaster. Next base: position 912,750 of record NW_021605555.1, on the reverse strand, counting down.
TCTGAAGATAACGTACACAAATATCATGTACACAAGGCTAAGTGGATGTGGTCCATGTAGAGCACAGCCAAGACCCCAATGCTATCCACCATATGAACTGGGTTGTGAGCACTTATTCTGGTCCATGTGCCTTGGAATCCAAGCAAATGCACCAAGTTTTCCAGTTACAAAGCTTTATACTTGGTGTGCAGATGAAACAGAACGGGGAGCACTGGACCGTTGGAAGTGTTCAAAGAAAAAGAGGTGTCTACATGGAAAATGGTAGAAAGGAGCGCTGAATGCTACACTCCTGTACTGGCTGGCCCTGAGTGACAAATGAACACTTACCTCAGAAGTAAGGTACTTTCTAGCACACCCCTAGTGGAATGTGGGCTCCTGGTATTAAAATGTAGATAATAATAGAGCTAGCCAATACTTTCTGGAGATAAAGTCAGTCTGTAGGAGGGACACCTGCACTTCCATGTACAGTGTGGTGCTGTATAAGAGCCAAGATATGCGTTCAACCTGAATGCCCTCCAATGAGTGAGCCAACAGAGACAATGAGATGCATTTATTTACACCATGTAACATTAGTAAGCCACGAAAAAGCAATCATGTCATCTGTAGTAGTGTGGATGGAAATGGAATTCATTATATTAAGTAAAATCCACTAGGCATGGGAAAACCAGTCCTTTAAGTCTCACTCACTTGTGGGACATGGACACACACACACACACACACACACACACACACACAAGACAGAGACTGAAGCAGTAGTTACCGGCTGGGAAGGAGGGGCTGCTGATGAGCAAGTCCAGAGATCTCATGGACCACATAGCACCACAGGTCACGATGTATGTGGCAGTCCCCTTCACTACCACCACCAGATAACTTCCCTTATGCATCCCATAATTCCATGTCATAAGCCTTAGATACATGAGATAAGCCCCATGTTGAAAGAGCAAGAATGGGTGTATTCTTGACCACATAATGCTATGGGGGAAGCCATAGAGATACATAGCCTGCCAGGAAACCACAGAGCTCTTTGCAAGGGTGACCTTCACTGGAGGGGAGGCTGGCTGTGCCCTTCCACCTGACAAGAAAGCCACCTCAATAGGAAAGAGGTTGTGCCAGCTCTGGAAGGGGTTGGAGCCACCCTTCCTGTATCCAGTTACCTCATGGCCTCTTATCTCATACCCATTATGAAAGATTCCACAGCTCGTGCCAGAAGGAAGCACTGGCCAAGGTATGCATCCCTTCTGATGCAGGAGTTCTCCTTGAAAGACCTGAACACCTCGTGGGGACTTTCCTGCTTAGCTCAGTCCTATCTACTGTCTCCACACGTTCTTCTGATCCCTCAGGGATCCCTTGCATGAGAAACAAAGTTGTTTTCTCTTCTCCTCGAGTTCACTGGTACAAGGTCACATGCTGCAGGGTCTGCAGATTGGGTGGGTTTTCAGCTATTCTAGATATATCCTTAGCACTTAGCACTGTGGTAGGTTACATTTCTTTCAACTCTACAGCTCACAGGTTTCTTGGTGTGGTATGGTTTTTTTGCCCAATTCTGTTCCTTCTCAAAAGCCCATCTCACCATCTCCCTTCATATAGAGAGAGGCATCCAGAGGACAGACAATGCCGTGACGTCTAAGGTGTATGCGGGTCTCACAAATTGTGGTTGTTCCTTCTGTCTATCATGAAGACCACATAGACAGAGAGCCTCTTCTATTCAGCAATCTTCCCTCTGGGAATGAGTCTCAGGCTATACCCAGGATTCCGAAGTCAGGTTTGACCACTTTGCCTTTGCGTAGCAAGGGATCTATCCTAGTTTCCAAGAACACATTTCTCACTTTGGCTGGTACAAGATACAGGCTGATTGTCCTCAGCTGCTCTGACCCAAGGACAACAGTTGACTTTTCAGAAAACCCATCTTCATAGTCTTATATAATCACGGTTTTCTTCCATGCATGGGAGAAGCAGGCACAGTCTCCCTCAGAACTAAGACCTTGTGATCATGTTCCCCCTAAGTGCCAGGGTACATGGATATACTTCTCCTGAGAATCAGGGCCATGTGGAAGGGTCAAAGTGAAGTCAGAAGACTCCTGTCTATGCCTCCCAACAACTGACCCACTCCTGTCACCAGCTCCAAATCATGGAAGTAGAAGACAAGGAGGGACATAAATGCTATGTGTTGGGGTGTGTGTGAATATTGTAGATGTCATGCTTAGAATGACAGTGACAGCATAGGACAGCTTTAGCTCCGTACTATACATTTGCCAGATGTAGGGAGGGAGCGGCCCCAGATGACTGGTACTTCTGTGTCATCCTTAGCTTGAGTTTGGTAGGACTAGAGAACAGGGCCCAGGGATCTAGAAAGGAAAGCAGAATGCTGGGGAACTGAGTGTAGGCAAGTTACTGTGTGTTGTGTGAAGATTCAAATGTTGGTTTCTGTCTCCCCTGTATCTGGTCGCAATTTTTATTCAGAGAATCTCCTGTTCCAATCTGTGTAAACACCAGTTCCCCAATTGTTCCCCGATGAGTCAATAAAGAGTTTAACAACCAATGACTGAGCAGGGGAGAGAACAGGACTGGACTTCCTGCCAGCCAGGAGAGGGGCAGGAGAGAGAGGAAGTAGGGGATTGACCATTGGGAGACCATGGAATAGGACCTAGAGCAGAGAAAGCATAAAATGCAAGTGTCATGGGTATTTTTGCTAGGAGGTAGTCAGATTGGCATACATGATTAAAATAGATACTGCTCAGCTGTTGTGCCTTTAAGTCTGTTAAATAAATATAATGGTCCAATCTCAATTATGTGGGAGCTAGCTGGGTTAAGAGAAAACTATAACACACTCATTCAAAAGCCACCGCCGGCTAAGTGACGCTGGGTTCAGGTTTCTGTGGTGTACCAGTCATAAAGAGCTCACCGTAGCTGCTCAGCATCCACCCCACCATGCCAACACACCTTCCCTTGCACACTCACAGCACCTAGATTCAAACCTCTCTGAGGTGCCTCACTGCCCCCGGTCTTTTATTATTCTCTGTCCTTTATTTTTCACTGATTATGTTCATCAACCTCTTCTACATGCTCATTCTATGCTTGAAACTGGTGAGCCAAGCAAATAGAGTCACTGGCCCCATGAACCAGCGCTGACTCTCTGATGGACAGAGGAAATGAAGTGCTCCTATGAAGTTTACTGCTCGGCCGTCAAGGACAGCACCCACTCTCACACCTCAGACAAGGGTATCCCGACAATGAGTAGATTTCTCTGTCACACAGGACTCAACGAGTTAAAACACATATTTCCTTTTGCTGATTTTCACAGATTCTTCAGCATGGGTTCATCAGCAAAGTATGCCTTCTCTGCACCATGGTGCCTGGAACACTCGTGACACCAACGTTGCTTCCTTTAGCCATGCAGCTCACCAGTGAATTGGCCATTTCAAAAAGGAAAAAAAAAGTCATATAGGGAATACTGCAGTGCAGACACTATACTATGCTAGATACCTTGATGCCTACATAGTGATAGCCAGGCTGGATGTGGCATTGTAGCGTCAAGCTGTTCATAGTACCCTGCACTTTATCTACAAACTTCTGTAAAATAGTCATGGGCTCCCCCCTAGTCACACAGAGCCATTCTTCACAAAACACCAGGGGACTAGTTGCCGTCGAAGTTCGAGGAAATCTGCCTGAGGTGGAAACCACAGATGCACACGCAAAACAAGATAATTTCCTGTACATGCCACTGACTGGAGCTCGTCAAGTACCCCAGATTTACTCAATTTACTTGATGCTACTTGTGCATTGACCTTTATCTCGTGCAGCTATGAGTTTCATTATTCCTGTTGCCAGATAAGAAAAACTGAGGTTTCCCTGGGTTGGGTATTTGCTCTAGCTCATGTAGTTGAAGTAAGAAATGTTGAGGATTTCTTTGAATCCACTAAGCTGAAGTCTGATGGGGGTGTCAAAGCCAATGCTGCCACAGTCTATGGGAAGGTCTGCCAGCCAAGGGAGACCCTTGAATATTTGCCATCCAGTGTGACTTGGGGACCAACTGTTTGCCTATCTCTGAAGCATTTTGCCAAATTTGGTGCTGATGAATAGAACTACTTTCTATACTTCCCCCATTCACACACCAAAATAGCCATCCTGGTCACCTGAGTCCCCAAAGAGTGCTGATCCAGAACGTCTACAGAAAGCTAAAGGGAGCTGAAGAGCCAGCCATATAGAAAAACAAATCAGAGAACAGACAGCTGTCAGTCTCCCCCTGCAATAGCAACTATGCTTTAACCTCACTGGTTCCTTTCAAATCTGTTTAGCTTCAATACAGTACTGACTACGAAAAGAAACGAACAGTTAACCAGTGAGGTGAGACACCCCCGCCTTGAAAGTGTAGAACTTCATGGTAGAAAGAGTGAGAAGGGAACAGCAATAAGGTTTATCTCTAAAGGGAGCACCTGGGTACTGAGCCCCAGCAGGACAGGTGTTGCCATGGGATGAGCAGGTGCAGCCAGATGGCTCAGGCCTGGCCAAGCTTCCAGCCAGATGGAGTTCTTGTTCAAGGAAAGGAAAGGGAGTGAGAGCCCTGGGGGGTTGGGGGGAATCCCTGCTGACCAGCCAGCCCCCTTACAGGCTCACATCTGCATGGGTTTTAATGACTTGTGAAAAGAAGGAGGGCCCAAAGACCTAACTCTTGGCAAGCACACCCGTGGGTACCAGCAGCTATGTGATTCAGCTGGTTCAGCTGCAAGAAATTGTTAATCCGGGGGCTTTGCAAGGTACAAGCAAGTCCCTTAGTTCACTTTCAGAATCACTGCAACCCTCAATCTATGAGGTTTTATCAAAACTGTAAAGATTTTTCCATAAAAGAAGTTTTTATTTATATATCAAACATTTATGTCTACACTTTGTTGATGATTAGCTCTACAATAGGCATTTTCTATGTAGCGGGGGGTGCAGTAGCAGCTAGCTCATTTGTACCATTGAGCACATGATACCATATGCCTCTGTCTTCTTTGGAGTTTTTAAAGATTTACCTATTTTTATGTGTATGGTTGTTTGCCTGCATGTATGTCTGTGCACCATGTGTATGTGCCTGTTGGAAGACTGAGGGTGTTGGATCCCCAGGAACTAGATTTACAGAGGGTTATTAGTGTGGAGAATCAAACCTGGGCCCTCTGGAAAGCAGCCAGTGCTCTTAACCACTGAGCCATTTCTCCAGACTGTCTTTTTTGCTCTTATTGTTATGCTCTGTTGTTGTTTGCTTTTTGTTTTATTTTTCAAAAACACAGATTTTGTTTAATCCTGCTTGCATTGCTATGATTGCCTTTGGTGGAAAACATCAACCCAAATTGAAAGCCAAAGCACAAAATATTTTTCTTTTTACACCTTTGGGTTTTCTTACCACAGCTACTACATATGATCCTTGTCCCAACACACACACACTCCAGTTCTTTCAGATCATGGCAAGTAGACACTAACATTAAAGACCATTTCTATAGCCAGGTGTGATAGTACATCCTAGCACTCAGAAGTCAAATGCAGACAAATGTCTGAGTTCAGGGCCAGCCTAGTCTACATAGCAAATTCAAGTCAGTCAGGACTAAATAGTGAGACCCTGTCTCAAAACAAAACAAAACAAAACAAAACGAAACGAAACAAAACAAAACAAAACAAAAGTTATTGTCTTATGATTTTAAAGCAGGAATTGAACCAATTGATCAACTCTCTGTTCAGAAACAAGATTATACACATCAAACTTTATTTACGTCATCATGTATGTTTCCATAGTGACTGTTACATGTTAAGGTAATTCACTGGACTACAATCTGGTTTATTTCACATCTAGACTTGTTCAGACTTAGAGAGACATCTTCAAAAGTCAGAAGCTAGTTTGTCATTACTGTTAATTTATAGCTACTTAAACTATCTTCTGATGAGGATGAAGTATAGAACGAGCCCAACCACACCTCCTGGTTGGCATGAATAGAAATAGGGGCCCTCTAGTTCACAAACAGGGAGACAGTCACAGGTATCTCCAATTTAAAGGCAATCCAGCTAGAAGAGTCTTGTCCTTACGGACCCTCTAGGTCCCTATCTGCTAGAAATGATGTAAAGCAAGCCCAGAAAGCACCTAGTAGTAACTTCTGAATGCCTGAGACTGGCTTGTGAGAGGAAGGCTTGGAAGAGAGCTGAAAGATTCCTGGTACCCTGTGCCCTTTATCTTCATGAGGAGGCACCTAGGGTAGAAGAAAATGCCCTGAGGACACACAGTGCCTTCTGGCAGAACCCAGACATAACTGTAGCCTGACTAATACTGCTCTTAGGAAATGAGATAACTGGTCTACCTTTGGCTGAATCTAGATATGGACCTTGAGAGAAGAGAATACCTGAGTATCAAATCATTAAAATGACCTTAATATTGATTCTTTGATTGATTTTCAAATATTTATTGAGATTTCTTTGTGTTAGAAAAATTATCCATCAAGTATAAGATTTAGTCCCTGATCTCCATAAGTATTCTAGAAGATTTTGAGTGTGAGATGGAGTAGTAAATGTAAAAATTCACTTTATAACTTACAGTAACACTCAAGTTGCAAATGAGTGGCTTAAACTAGCCTCCATTAACTTTTCACAAAAGAAAAATCAACTGGGATCTCTGGTTGGCAATAACTTATAAGGACAACAAGAATGGTGAGTACAGGGGTTCTCAAGAAGAAGGAAAGGGGGCCACAAAGATAGCTTAATCAGTAAATATTTGCTTTGCAAGCTTGAGGACAGGAATTCAATCCCTGGAACCCAGGTGAAATGCTGGCATGGTGGCTCACACCTGTAACTCAGCAAGAGGGAAGCAAAGCCAATGCAAATCCCTGAGTCTTACTGCCCTGCCAGCCTAGCCTAACCAGGAAGTCCCAAGCCAATAAAAGACCACATCTCAAAAACAAGAATGACAACTGCGCACCTGAGGCTGGCCTCAGCTACACACACACACACACACACACACACACACACGCTTACACACTCACACTCAAACTCACATACATGCACACACTGAATGACAATTGAGCACCTGAGGCTGCCCTCACCTACACACATACACACACACACACACTCATGCACACACACTAGAATAGGTAGGAGAAAACTCATCAGAGCACAGTTCATTTCCTATGACTGTTTTCTTATCTGTCAAGAGTCCAGAGGACAAGGAACTTACCCTTGGGTTTTAGTCCAGTGCAATGGACGTCTACTAACCATCACTTCCCAGTTAGCCTCATGAGACTCAATAATCTACAATGAAACAAAATAAAGGATTTAACCCTATCCAAGTGTCCTGACCCCGAACTGTCATTCCTTCTAAACACTAGTCAGGAACACACACACACACACACACACACACACACGCACTCGCACACGCACATAGACATACACACAGATGCATACCTTATGCATACCAGGTGACCAGCCAGGCTTTTCCCTGGGGCCTCACAGACAGTAACCTGCTATAAATTCTGAAGATCCAGTGAACTCAAGCAATGAGCTGATGCCACTCACAACATCCAGAAGTGTGGTTTTTGCACCCAGTAATATAAAGGTTCTCTTTATCATCACTGGTCAAGAAAAATCCTTTCAAGTTGAAATTTTAAAATGGATGATAGACATCTGAGGTAAAGAGATGAGCTGTCGAGAATGCAGAACCTGTTATGGATTCAAGTCTGGGATCCAGGTAGAACCAGGGCCCAGAGCTCCTTGTGATCTTCTTGGGGCTCAACTCACTGGACCCTGTTACCCTCATCCTTCCTCTGAAGCTTCTGGTGTCTTTGTCCTCACTCTGAAATTCAGGTTTTACATCTTCAGATTCCTTTGAGAAGACAGTCCCATCAAATGGACCCTTATGTTTAGAATCTCAGGGTAATATGTGGCTCCCAGAACTTTTAAAAATTGTCTCTAATAAAATATATTAGTTTTATTTATTCATTATTCGTAAGATTATTATTGTTTGCAAATGTCATATGATTAATCTGGAAACCCTAGAGGATACATTAAAAATTGCTCCAAGGGCTGGAGAGATGATTAAGAGCACTGACTACTCTTCCAGAGGTCTTGAATTCAATTTCCAGCAAGCACATGGTGGCTCACAACCATCTGTAATGGGACTGGATGCCCTCTGCTGGTGTGTCTGAAGACAGCTACAGAGTACTCAAATAAAATAAATAAATAAATCTTTTTTAAAAAATTGCTCCAATTTGGAGACTGCAGGAAAGGTGTTCCAGGTCCATCTTAAAGAGAAGAAACACATGGCAATCAGCAAGCGCTTACTTAGCCCTTAGTCTTGGAATACTCAAAGAATAAAAAGATCAGAGAAGGCAAACAAGAAAAGAGGCGAGCAGAGCGTGGGCTGAGAGATACACAGGGCAGGCTGGAGTGCAAGTGTGCTCAGACTAATGAGGGTTTGAGGGATAGTTTCAGGCAGGAACAGTATGGCCTGCCATGTTATCTCGTGTGGTTCCAGTGGAGACAAGGTGAGTGGGACAGAAGGGATGTGCAAAGGTCCCCTGCACTACTACTGCCCACTGAGAACTCTGGCTGAAACTCGGGTGGCAGGAGGATACTTTCGAGTTAGAAGGAGCTGGTAGGCTTCTGACACACAGGGAAATGGGGACCTGATAGGGTGGGCCGGATATGAAAGACAGAGAGGCATGAATTCTGACAACATTTTACTTATCGGATCCAATAGATAAACTTAACGTTCAGCAGCCTTGCGATAGGCAGGAACTGCAGGGGTGTCTGTGCCATTTGGTTGTCTCCTTCCGGTCTAAGGTACACTCACGGGAAATCCCTTTTGTAAACAGCGATGCAACAGTGACCTGAGATTTTTTTTTTTTTTAATGCCCTGTGCCTTGTACATACACAGTTTCTCTCACGGTAAAAAGCTTATTTTGACAACAGTGGGACCTCAACAGACCTTGTTACAGCTGCTTTTCTCTGTCAGCTCCTTTGCCTCTGCCCCTCTCCCTCAACAGCTCTCCTTCAGCTGGGCTGTCTCTTGCAGGCTCTTCCAAGAGACCACTAACTTCCTGTCTTTCTCTCCTGCATACAGCAGCCATGACCCCAGCATCTGCGGATGCCAGGAGCCTTATGAATGCCTGTTTCTGTCTCTCCTTTTTGTTTCAGCAGCCTCAGACATGAATTGCCCACCTCGTCCTTCCTCTGCCTTCCAGTGAACTTTTATGGGGAAAGGCCCCACAGATTCCAGCATTTCCTGCTCTTGTCTGGAGCGGCCTGCATGGCAGCGACCCATGGGGCCATTCTGTCAGCCCAGGCGTTTAATTAACTAATTACAACCTGCTGACTTGCATGCCCAGATCGCTGTGCTCAGAGGGCAGCTTCTTCCAAATCATTATTACAAGCCCACATACATCTGATAGGTCTTCCCTGAGGGGATGGGGTGGTAATTGGTCCTTCCAACTGGAGGTTCTTGCAGATCATCAGAGCCGAGACCAAGTGTCACCATCTGCCAGTGTTTGTTTCTGGCCCCAACCCACATCTCACAGTGTGTGACAAGGCTGCAGCTGTGGTGCAGGGGACTGAAGGACACAGACGGAAGAGGAGCTGCCCCGGCAGACCTGCCTGTTGTATAATTCCCCCCAACCCCCAGGCTCACCAACCAGGGCTGGGAAAACTGAGCTGATGAGAGTCAGAAAAACCTCATGAGGATGACCTGGCCAGAGGAAGGCAGGATTTCTAATTAGGGCATAAGACAAAACCGGCCCTGGTCATGTCTTTCTGTTCCCTGAGAGGCACAAGACTGGAAAACCCCTGGGCTTCACCCAGATGTGGGGCCCAGACATACAGGGTTGCCATGGTGATGCCTGCCAGGGAGCGACAAGGACAGGCTCTCAGGTCCTAGAGCCTCAGCACAGTGAGTCTCAAAGAGATCTGTGAGTCACCATCGCCAGCACAGAGAGCCCTCAAAGGGCAAGTAGGTCACCTGCCACAGCAAACTGGTGCTTTCCCTGTTCTGACACCTCAAAGTCCAAAAAGGTCTCCTTGACCTATTGTCTGTTCTATTGACCTATTGGCAGCTCAAGTGTCAACAGGACTTTGGGAAGAATCAGGACTTTTGTGTTTGATTCCAGATTCCTGAGGTTACAAGCACCCTATATGTCTATCTCCTGAGCTAGCAATGGTTGTCCCAGTCTCTGTCACCACAGAGCCCCAATACTAAGGACAGAATCTGGGGCTTGACAAATGCTAGGCAAGTTCTCTGTACTGAGGTACAAACAGGCTAGCCCCAGACCAAGTCTTCCTGACATGGAATCTCACTTAGGTATTTTTAGACCCTGTGGTGAAGATGGCCCTGCCTAGGCAAACCCTGAAATTGTCTTAGGACAGTTGACTGACTATATAAGTCCCATATGCTTGCATCTCCTTTGTCAGGTAATCTCACATACACAAGATCTGATTGAAACAGACACACACACACACACACACACACGAACCTTTCATTTGCTAAGGGAAGCCTCTCAGTGACTGGTGTGATGACCTTTCCAGGCCGCTGGCTTAGAGGCACAGGCCATGCCCAGTGACACCACACGGGGGATACTGACAGCAGTTACAAGGAGATGAGCATTTCTTAGGCTAAGGTATTTAGTGATAAGTCAGAATACATGCATTTTAAAGAGAAATTTTTTCTTCTCGATTTGATTCTTGTTAATCTGTAAACAGTAAAAGAAGACTTGTTTTGGTGCAGTTTTATGATTCCTAATGCATGTCTGCACTCACATAATAATGGTACCACATAGCAGGAGAGCAGAGGCTGACATACTGCAAAATCACCCTGTGAATGATTCACTAGCCCACGCCCATGGTCCTAAGTGCTTTCTCCTTCTTAATGAGCTGTCTTTATTTCTAATCATGTAGTTCAATTCTTGAAGCATCTAAGTGCTTGCATAAGTACCCCTGGGACATCCCAGTGGATTCCTTCTGGACTCAGAACTTGTCTGTGGATTTTGGTTTTGGTAAAGTCCAACTCACTAAATGTGTCCTTATGGTTTGTGCTCCTGGTGCTGAATCCTGATCTTTTGCCTACCCAGGGTCCTTTGGTGCCCCACGTATTGTATTCTGTCTGCAACAGGCAGAATGTTGCAAAGGTTGTTCTCATTCATTCTGCATATTTTAAAGACAGTAAAAGAAATCAGCCTCTTTTATTGCCCACAACACCACCTTTTGCTTTTTGCTTTTTTGCTTTTTGTTCAGTCCTACCTGAAGAATTTCCCTGATATTTCGTGAAACACAAGCCTATTGGAGATGTGCCTTTGCTTCTCAATCAGAGAACATTTGTATTTTGTGTTCCTTGTGGATGAATGGATACTCTTGCTGGATACAAAATGTAAGGCTGCCAGTGTGCCACACCCCACAGGCATGGTGCTGCAGCACTTCCAGTGAGCGACAACCCTGTTGCTATGTAACTTAAAAGTTTATCTTGTTGCAGAAAGAAAGAGAGGGGTCAGGAGGAAGGGAAGAAAAGACAGAGGGAGGGAGGGAAGGGGGAGGAGAGAAGGGAGAGAGGAAGGAAGGAAGGAGGAAGGAGGAAGGAAGGAAGGAAGGAAGGAAGGAAGGGAAGAAGGAAGGAAGGAAGGAAGGAAGGAAGGAAGGAAGGAAGGAAGGAAGGAAGGAAGGAAAAATATGTATAAAATATGTAGGGAAAGAGCCCTAGGGTCTATCTAGTCAGTGGGCTAGGCTCCTGGAAATTTCCTACTGACTAGTCAGGAGCCAGGGTCAGCAAAGCCTTCTTCCCTAGGGAGTTGCCCAAGCTGAACAGCCTTTGCTTCCTGAGCAGTTTCTTTCTCTCTTGGTTTCCAATATTCTCCTTGCCTTCAAGAATATCTCCTTCCCTACCTGCCATCCTAGGAGATCATGTTCAGCTCCAAGAAAGAATGTTGCTCACAAATGAGGCTCACAGACTGCCCAGCCCTGGGTTCTCCTCTGCAACCCTGCTTCTGTATCCAATTGGGTATGAGTGGATGTCATGGTGGGAGTCACCAAGTGCCCTTTATTTTGCTTATAAAGAGATTAAATGTCTGCACAATTTTCCAGGCCAAATCACTGGGTCACCCCAACTCTGCTTTTTCCTTGCCTTTGCCTTAACATCTACCTCTGATCTTTAATATCTTTAACATCTACCTATCATCTTTAATCCTAAAACACACCCTCACAGTCCTTACTCAGTCACTTTGGTCCTGCTAATCCTTCCTCATGTGTGCCACCACCACATCTGGCTGCAGCGAGTCTTTCAAATAGAAAGAGGCTCTGCACAATGACAAGCGCTAGATCCACACCCAGCATTGCCAAAACAAACAAACAAACAAACAAACAAACAAAAAAAAATGAGCATATATAAGCTGGAGAGATGGCTCCGTGGTTAAGAGCACTGGTTGCTCTTCCAGAGGTCCCGAGTTCAATTCCCAGCAACCACATGGTGACTCACAACCATCCATAATGGGATCCAATGCCCTTGTCTGGTGTGTCTTAAGATAGCTATGCTGTACTCATATACATTAAACAAACAAACAAACAAACAAATCTTTAAAAAAAAAAAAGAGCATACAGTTACAGGTCAAATCTTCCATGTACGCCCTTCCCTGGCTTTCCTGTGCCATGGACTAGCCGTACCTGTCCAGCTAGGGCAACCCTTCTCTGTCTCCTCCTACTGTGGAGGCTCTCAATCCCTCAGGCTTATTTATTCACCAAGAACTCCTGCTACCCAAGAAGCGGAGCCTTTGTGTCTGGTCCTCAGCCTGATTCAGGCCCACAGTTAGTGCTAAATAAATGAATGAGAGTATTGGTGGATGAGGGGTAGAGGGAAGTTGCAAGCTTGTGGCCAATGATGCCTGCTGGCTTACAGACATGCCCACCTCCCAACAAACAGCGTTTCTTTTTTTTTTTTTTAAAAAAAAAAACCTCAAGCTAAGATGTACATTCCTAGCCCCTGTGGGCATCTGCTTTCTACTTCTGTCCCTGCCTGGCATCTGAAACACAAGCTCCGTTTGTGTGGGATGTGAGTACACGCTGTGAAAGGCTGGGCAGGACTCCTTCCCAGAGCTACGGCATCCAAGGAAGCCAGGAAGTGTCAACAGAACTGGGATGTGGTTGGTGGGAAAGACACCATGAGGAACTCACGTCATGCTAGCTGTGGAGGCTTGGATAAGAATGGCTCCCGTAGGCCGTATCTCCATGCTTAGTCACCGGGGAGTGGCACTATTTGAAAAGATTACAAGGGTTAGAGGGTATGGACTGGTTGGAGGAAGTGTCACTTGTGGTGGAGTTTGAGGTTTCAAAATCCCATACCAGCTCCAGGCTCCTCCCGCTCCCTCTTATTCTCCCTCTCTCCCTCTCCTCTTTTCTCTCTTCTCTTCTCTTCTCTTCTCTTCTCTTCTCTTCTCTTCTCTTCTCTTCTCTTCTCTTCTCTTCTCTTCTCTTCTCCTCTCCTCTCCTCTCCTCTTCTCTCTCTCTCTCTCTCTCTCTCTCTCTCTCTCTCTTTCCCTCTACCTTTCCCTTCTCCCTCTTTCCCTCTCTCCTTTCTTCCTCTCTCCCTTCTCCCTCTCTCCCTCTCCTCTCTGTCTCTGTGTCTCTCTGTCTCCCCCCCCCATATATATATATCCAGCATTAAGTCACTCTAATGAGGCCATGAGAAGTTCCTTGGATAGAGACATGGGCCTAGAGATTCCACACTTTCTCCCAGCAGAATCATCGCACTCGTACCTCAGCCTAAGTAGGCTTTGCACTAAATGGTCATTCAGGACTCAGGCTCCCAAAGCTACCAGGTAGCTAAGCACAGCCAGGCAGCAGGGATCCTGGGAGGAAGGATGGTCAAGACCAGCCCTGCCCCTAGTATCTGCTAGTGTTGGCTCAAGTGAAGAGTTTTTCTATCTGTACAACAAGGAAAGACAAACGGGCTTTGGGCATGCATGGTTATCTTTGCCCTACGGAGTGGGAAGCTGCCATGGACAGTGGGGGAGCCCTACCCCCATACTCTTGGCCTTTTTTTTTCCTAGTAGCAATTACAGTTCTTATCTACCACTTACAGCTGTGACCATGCTGCCGCCTGCTCAGCTGCCACCAGCTCCCAACACCCTGGAGGTAATTCTGCAGACAGTGGGGAGTGTGTTCTCTGCACGGCTATGAAATGAAAATGGAGGCTTGCCAAAAAAGCAAGGAGCAAACATACTGGTAAGTTCTCGGGGACCCAGTCTATCTCAGCCAAGTCAGCCCCTACCCTCTCACACTCTTCCTTTCTCCATTGCTCATAGTTACCAGGAGACTTGGTTGATGCAGGGCAGGAAGCCAGGGATGAAAGGCGGGGCCAAATCAGCAAAAGCACTTGGGGAAGTGCCAATCTCTGCCAGATTTAGCATCCTGGCCTAATGGTGATGCAAAGAGGACGAGACAAACATTAGCCAGATACACCGTTTTCTCTCTCTTGTTACTCAAGATTGTTAATGAACCAACAATCCCTAAGAAAAAAATCAATTTCAGAAATTCATTGAGTATCCACCATTCACTAGCTGCCATTGGGTCACATCTAGACCAAAAAGAAGAAAAAGCCAATAGAGAAGAAAGAGGCCTATGAGTATCTTGTCATACCTCTGGAGAAAGATTGAATACCTAGTTGTCCCTGAAGAGTCTCTCTACTAGTGGTAGACACTAGTGGAATGGTGGAAGTACACAGGTCCCAGAGTGCACTGTCCCAGGAGGGTCCTATCAGGGTGAGAAGGGGAAGGATGGGAGCAGGAAGCAAGGGTGCATCTGTGAGGTGCAGGCTACAGAGGGAGCATCTTCCCATGCAAGAGGAGCTTGCTTCTCTGTGTGGTAATGGAAGACTGAGGCTGAGAATGGAGATAGTAAGGGGGCAGGGTGGCAGTTAACATCCACCCACATGTCAAAGCTGTCTGGTATATAGGCGTTTAGAGACCACAGAAGATGAAGAATGGGGAGGATATCAGGCAGGGACAGGTGGGGAACAAAAGTTAGGCCCCTTTCAGAGGCCAGAAGAAACAGCCCTGAGATGACAGATGATGGATTCAGTTATCCACAGGTGACATTCTGATATCTCTTTACGCATTCAGTTGTCACCAGAGCATTGCTATGACACAGTCACTGTACATTCTCTTTAGGACCAGTGATCCAGAGACAGAAACACTTGTCCTGACCATCGTGCAAGGCACATTCCTGAACAGCAACTGAATCTGTCTTCACAACCAGTGTGGGGGACAGGCCCTACAGAGAAGAGGGCCCTAGCGGTGAGACTTGTCCTGTCACCTTAATGTTGAGAGTCGGTGAAGACATTAATAGTATTGAGATCATACAGTCCTCTGCTCTAGGTTACTCCATGTTTAATAAAACAGTGGTTTTTTTTTTCAGACTATGTCTTGTCCTGAATGACTATATTTTAAGTTCAGGATGATTCTGCATCTTGGTGAACAAGTAGACAGTGATGTCTGTTTTGTACCTCCCACAGGGCAGGGACTGATGAATAACTTATCCCTGAGAGTAAAAAAGGGCACCACTCTATAAATTTATTGAAGTAGATTGGGGCCATCTGAGTACACAAACATATTAAAATCCCACTAGGAAAGCCAGGCCCAAGGACTTACTGAACACACAAATTGAGGAAGGATATAATACCTCACCTGGGCCCCATAAAGAGGAGAGTATCCAATCCTGCAGATGGTGACGGCCCCTGCCAACCTGGTATCTGACTGTCAGTGTGTGTAAGTGACGCATAGATAGAGAATCCCTAACTGTCCTAGGAGCTTCCTTGTGGCCTGGCTCCCACTGGTGATATGGCCCTCTGCTACGCTGCCATCACCAACCAAGTTTGTGGAAACCCGGTCTTGCATGCACTTTAACATCTTAACTAAATCCTGAAGCTCAACCAAGTGATTCAGAGTCTCCAGACATGATCCAGCAGCTTTGGCTACCCAACCCAACACCAGCGGAAACTCTGTATGTCTGACTGTATGTCTGACTGTATGTCAGCCTTTGACCACTACCTTCAAGAGAGGCCTTGTCAACCTCATGAGCTCTGATGTATCCTCTCTAACCCTTTTGTTGCCACTCTATAAGCTACAGACACACTGATACAGATGAAATTACTGCTTGATATGTAACAACAGACGATCTGAAAGTTAGTAGCTAAGACCAGGATGAAAAAAACATGTGCTTGGACCAACTACCAAGGAATCAGTACTACTTGACAAATTTCGGCTGCAACCCATCTGCCAGGAACAAAGGCATTCCAAGGAGAGAAATGTCTCTTCTGTGTTAGCATTCTCTAGGGGAATAGAATTCATAGAATGGTTATATATTTAAATGGTGTTTAGTAGGTTGGCTTACACAATACAGTCTGGGGAGTTGAGCAATGGCTGTTCCAATGAAGAGGCTGAGAGCCTGGTCTCTGCTCACTCTGTCTCACTAGTCCCTGTCTGGTACTGAAGGACTGAAGAATTCCTGATGAGGTATTGGTCTTCAATCCACACTGAAAGCCTAAGGAATCTAGACTTTGATAACAGTAAAAGATGGCTTCAACTGACCCTAACAATTCCAATAACGTAGCCCATGAAAGGAACCCAGCTTGTGAATGTATTGTTATTCAATAAATTCTGGCATTATGAAAAAACATCAGTGTGACTGTGATTTTATGCTGGGGCCTCAAAGCCTCTGCTCATTCTTGTGTGTGAGACAACCCTGCAGTAGGCTATTGTCCACATGTACACAGAAATGATTCCTGCCACTGGGTAGGGACATCAATCAGAGATGGCAATTCTGAGTCGGCTTCAGTCATTCTGGTGTGATTCTGACTTTGAAGGGAAAGAGGTTTCAGGTAGCAGTTCCATGTCCAGTCTTCTCAGGCCTAGGCTTGTACCCAGCTACCATTGTTTTGCACATAAATAGAGGCAGGGTGTCCACCCTTCTCTGCCTGAGCCCAAGATTTCATTTACTTGGCTCTTGACAAATCCCATTGTCCGAGGATGGACACCAACTCAGCTGGTACAGCTTTTTGAGAACACCCCTAAAGCTGGTCAAAGGCTCTGAGGCACAAAGCCCACCTTCTTTCCCCGCCCACCGCTAATAGTACCACATGCCAGGGACAGCCCTAGACAATGCCACCTAGTCCAGTGAGCCCCAAACCTAACTACAGGCCTCGTGCTATTAAGATTAAGACGCTAATCCATCTCCGGTGCTTTGAGGCTACTTTTAAAGATAATTCAGTGTGCCCATTTGAGGACTCAAGACACAAAACCTCGAGCAAGAGTGACCTTTGATTCCACTGGAAGCTCTAACTAATTCTTCAACAGGTGAAGCCTTTAAAGTTAGCCTTTTTATTCCATCTTGACAACACTGATTGATAACACAGAGCTAATCTCCTGCTTTTGTTCCCAGGGGGCAAAGGTTCCAGCAGCCCCTTTAGAATGTGGATCTTTTAACTATGAGGTGTGTGTAAATCATAAGCGGACTCAGTCTGGGATTAATTCCTCCCCCAGGAAATGCTCTAGTTACTGAGGCCCTTCTGGACTGAACACACTGCTCCTGTACCCTGGAAACTAAGACCCCTGTCTGGTCTAAAAGACCAATATGGACAGTTTAATTTATCTGCAGAAATCACACGAGTTGCTCTAAACTAGTGGTTTTTGACTTTCCTAATGTTATGGCCCTTTAATACAGCTCCTCATGTTCTAGTGACCCCCCACCCATAAAATTATTTCCTTGGTTCTTCATAATGTAATTTTGCTATTGTTATGAATCATAATGTAAATATCTGATATGTGGGATATCTGCTACATGACCCCCACCCAAAGGGTCATGACCCACAGGTTAAGAACTGCTGCTCTAAACAGAAGTTTGTTAGAAGTCAGAGTATATGCTTCAAGTGTTTAACTGTGTTTTCAATTGTTCTTTGGCAAACTCCAGCACTGTCCCAGTGACCCCTAAGTCCCTGAAGATAGATGGCTCTGCTCTGAGGTGGGTAGGCCAGGGAAAGGTCCTCGCTTGCCTGCCTTCCACAGAGCAGAGGCTCAGTAAGTCCAGGCTCAACTTTGACCTTATATCCAGGTGTATTTTCTTAAGACATTCTAAGCCAAGCTCCCTGAAGTTCCATTCAGGTGAGTTTAAAAAGCCATAATGGAATATATGAAGAAACAGGAAGAAACAGGAAAATTTATTTTAATAATATAAGTTAGCTACCTAATATAGGTGTTTTCATATCATGATGCACAGTATCCAGTGGTGGCTGGAGAAGCAGAGGGAATGGGGGAGAGCAGAAAAACCAAGAAACTGACATGCACACATCAAACTTCCGTTAGTGATGGAGACGCACTGCTAAAAGGTAAGGTCTGACATTGTGACATGATATCAAAGCACAGAGCGTTAAGAAAAAAACAGGTCACTTTGGTCAAGATTCATCAAAAAATAATCCTTTCTACAAATCAAAAGACAGCATATCAGAGATCAGCAGGCAAGGAGGGTGTGGATGTCACATGGAGACTAAGATGAAGGAGTTACAACACACACCAGGAGTGACTTCCAAAACACTTGATAGCCATCAAGCCCATGGGCCCTGTGGAGCAGAGCAGACCCTGCTGTAACCGTCTGGAACTTAAATTTCCTGTTCTTTCCCAACATTTCTCACGCAAACTCCAACTTTACAATTTTAAGATTAAGCAAGGGCATAAAATACTAAATCTTCTTTGTAGAAAAAGGACAGGTGTGTTTGTGCTTCAGGGTATACAGCATATTGATGTTTTCAAGGGCTTATGTATCCAACAGGTCAACCTCTGGGAACAAGCCTCCAACTATATCTGAGATGTTTGTTTACTGAAGATAAAGTGATCGTGGCCAAACAAGAATACTCAGGGATCTTTGTCTTATGCCTCCTACTTTTATGTGTTCTACGTAAGAAAAAAAAAAGTCTAATTTTTCTTAAATAGGTATCCACTCTCAGAATCTTGCAGAGTTTGGCTTAGAGACATGAACCACGGAGACTTTGAAGCCACAAAGAATTATTTTTCTAAAACAGTGGCAACCAAAGTACTTAATCTGGACATCAAAACCATTCTTCTATCATTTCATTGAGTTAGATTATATTGAATAATTTTTGAAATAATGCAGATTCATTCTAAACTGGTTCAAACTGGTAAAAACAAACTGGACTTAAAACATAAATAGCTGACATTTTAATTCATGTTTGCTCCCACTGGCACAACTATTGATACTGAACATCTTAACTCTGTTATGACCTGCATCCCTCACACTTATACTCGGCTGCTCCCTCCTTCCAGAGCCCTTCCCTAGACACCCTGTGGCTCTCAGTAGGACTATGTCTACCCATGCCAAGAACTGGAAGCCAGGTCCACGTGGGCTTTGAATGCTGCCTTCTGTTTGGACCTGGCTCTTGGGGTTGCAGAACTTGCACTCAGAACCATTAGTCTAGTACCAAGGTAGCATGAGACATTAGCACACCCAGAATTGGAGGAAGGCATACATAACCATTGTTCTCTGAAGCCTGTTGTACTTTCAGTACAAGGACAAAACAAAAGGGCAGGGTGCAATTTGTCCCATCCAGAGCTACATGGCAGAGATAAGAGCCTAGGGTTCAGAGACTGACAGACTCCTAAAAGGCCTCCAAGGCTACCCCACCATCCTCCTGATGACACATGAAGTTGCTTCAAGTGGAAAGAATCTGGATCCTCTTAGAAATGATCCATGCAAGGCACTGGACCCCAGCACTCATATTCCAGCCAAGAGCTTCTTAGCATTAGAGAGACATGCTGTGGTGGTCCAGGTCATACCCCTCATTAGTGGGAACAGCGGGACTATGGCTCAGATTAGGGAAAATGCCTGCTGAAGTGTTGAGGTCAAACAGACCTCAAAGGTTCAAACTGTGATCTACCTAACAGATGGGAGGACCTGGGGAACTCTGCTGGTTCACTTCCTCTACAATAAAATAAACAATATACAGTAGAGACGCTTGGCTACTCACCACAGATACACACTGCTCCCACCAGCCAGATGGCCTGCCAGCCAAGGATGGCAGGCCCTCGAGCAGATTACAACTGTAACCCTAGGCAGCTTCAGCTAGCAAGCTTTTTTTTTTTTCTAGAACCAGACACATCCACCTGTTGGCACAGCCTCTAGCTATGGCCTGATAACAGATAGAGCAGAGCCCACAGGCTCACAGGACTAAACTCTCTATTATCTGGCTGTTTGTTAACCCTGCCCTTGAGAAAGGTTAATGCTGCACAGGCTGCAGTACAGGCAGGAGATGAACTTTCAGTGTGATAACCCCAAAACTTGGACAATTTTATTAAAGCAAGCAAAAATGTCTGCTGCAAAGTTGCAATGGGATGCTGTCAGTGCCCATGGTCTCTTTGGCATGCGTGATCTGGTTCATTCCTGGCCCTGAGCTACACACTAGCTCCATGGAGTGGACAATGGATCTCAAAATAATCCCATTATAGGGAAGGAGATACTACCAGGTGACCAGTGGAGCAACTGCTTTTCGGGTAACCGGTGAGGGGAGGCACAGTCTTGCAGTCTCACAGAGGAATATATAGCAGAAGCCAGTAACCTGTCTCACATAGGGTGGGGCATCAGGAACATCTGGAAGCAGCCAGCACAGTGGTTGTAAGCTGTATAAGCATCCTAGGATGAGCTGATGTAAGACTGAGAGGCAGGGAGGCAGGGGGATGTTTCAGGTATGGATAACAGCAGCCACCAGAAGGAAGAAAACCCTGGGGAGTGCAGCTGCCAGGTTCAGATTGGACCTTGACCTTTTCCCCAGAAGGTATTGCTAGGCTCCTAGGAGTGTGGCTGGGTGTAAGACCTGTAGGGCACTGGAAGCTGTCTGGGACTAGAGTTTTGCCAACAGCAAGCCCAACCTCCAAGTCCATTCTGTGCCCCTGCAGCCACACAGGTTTCCAATGGGGACCAGTGAGCCCATTGTTACTTTGTTACTAATATAAGGTCCATGCAGATGGCGCTATGGTCTCCCATCTGGTGGTCGAGGAGCCGGCTTGGAGGCTACATAGGAAGAAATTGAGCCGTTGGAATGCTAATCACAAGAACAGGTTCTAGAGGCTGTGGGAGCTTTGGAGAATGATGGGGAAGACTGTTTAGAAGTCAACCAAGAAAAAGCAAAGTACGTGGATCAGTGGCTAGCCTGCCATCCACAACCCTGATAGGCTTACGTGTGTGTATATGTGTGTGTGTGTGTACACATGCGTGCACACGAGTGAGTAGCCGTGGTTAAGGGGAGCCCAGAGAAGCTTTCCAAGGTCAGTAGGAGACTTAGTATAAAGACAATATAATGAGCAAAGACAATGATCTTGTCCAGGACAGTAACTATGTACCATTGTGCTAGCCACCCAGGGCATCCTTGGCTCTGACTCTCCGGTGTCTGCCACAAAGGACAAGCTGAGCTATGCCTCCTATTCATGTCTATCTCCTGTGTATGTACACTGTACTTCGTGTTGCTAAGGGAGAAAAGCACCCTGACCTCCAGCCTTCAAGGCTTGCTTTTGTGTGGTTTCCCTGGGGCAGAGACAAAGAGCAGGGGAACTCGAGGATGTGCAACAGGAAGAGTCACTTCCTAACCCTAAGGCATCTACTGAACACCCTGGAGCTACATCTTATCTGTTGGCTTATTGTATTAGGGGTTGGGGAGTGCACTCTCAGCCAAATTGCAGAAAGGAGATGAATTTTTGTGAAATAATCTTGTGGGAAGCACCAAGGAGTTCATTGGCTGGGTCTGTGGTCTGAGCAGGCATCAGGTAGGAGATAAAGCCCCAAAGGAATCTGGGAAGGGAAAGTGGTATGAGGGTGAAGCATTCAAGGAGCACATCTGAAGACCTCAGACATCGTGGAAACACAGGTATCCACAGACCATAGCCGCAGGACAGATTGGTGGGGGAGGGGGAAGAGGTCTAGGATTCAAGTACAGACTAATGGTGTGTAATGACTGAGGCCACTCTTGCAGACTGCAGGTGAAAAGGCAAGCAGGCAGTCGTGCACACAGAAGGGGGGCCTAGGGGGCTGGCAGAGAGAAACATTAACCAAGTGGCAAGGTTGAAATGCTTGTCTAACTGTTGCTTTGGGGAAAGTTGATCTTACAAACAGACCCACCTGTTCTCCTTGTAAAACTTTATTTGGGCTGTTGGGGAACGTGTTATCAGCGCTTGTTTAAACATTCCACTAAAGATCTGGGTGGTGTGTGGGGTGGGGAGGAACTGCAAGCACAGGTCTCCAGTTTTCAAATTTGGAAGCTTGTTTCCATTTCTTGAGAGGAAGTTTAGGGGTGGTGCACCTACAAAACCAGGAGAGAGTTTTTCTCCAGATTCATAGCGACTTCAGGTCAGATCAGGCCATGCCACAGTGGTAGAATTTGTGGGCATGCAATTTAATTATTTTTCTCATTGTTTTGACAGAAGCAACTAAAGGAAGTGAGGGTTTACGCTGGCTCACAGTTTGCGGGTACAGTCTACTACTGTGAGGAAATCCTGGCATCAGGAGCTGGAGGCAGCTGGTCACACTTTCTCTCCAGTCAGAAATAGAGGATGAATGCTGATACCGAGCGTGCTTTCTCTTTTTCATTCAGTTGGGAAGGGATAGACCCTGAAATGGCACCATCCATTTAGGGTGGGTCTTCCCATCTAGAAACTCCCTGACAGATACGTCCAGAGGTTTTTCTCTAGGTGATTCTAGACCCCATCAAGTTTATGATCAATATTAACCATCATAGCACATATCTACCAAGAAAATTATTTCGATTTGCCACAAATGTTTCCAAACCCAGTTCTTTTATTAAAACACACACACACACACACACACACACACACACACACACACACACACA
>NW_021605555.1:868785-889852 GCF_004785775.1 Grammomys surdaster | reverse complement strand
ACACACACACACACACACACACACACACACACACACACACACACACACACAGACCCATTACCACCTTACTTCCGATTTCTCCAGTCCCATGGCAAGTATCACTAAGGGAAGTGTTCTGTTTCCCGGGAACAATGAATGGAAACCATGCTCTTTACAGTCTCAACTCAAACCCAAGCTCCTTCCTCCTGGGACGGCATCTGATAAACTGGATCCCTGGTCCAGCATGCATATGATCCACTGTGGACTGTCTTGAAGAATCTCAGGATAAAGGCAAAACAGATTTGAACAGGAATTTTGCTTCATAGTAGGAATCTCTTTACCAGATTGCAAAGTGTGAGATAGTCTGATCGGTGAATAAACTGTTCTACTTATCCAGCGCTTCTCAGTGCCCACTAAAGAAAAAGGATGGGAGGAACCAACCTTGCAGAGGACACAGTGAGTTACCCACCCCTGCCTTCCATTCAGGCTTCTCCGTGGGAACGTGAGGGATCCTGATGGACAGGGGCTGTGTGTGGCTCAGGAAAGCACACGTCTCCCACTGTTTTCTATAGACAAGCTTCACACAGTAAGAAGGCAGTAAAGAACATTTGTTCATCACTAGTATGAACAGGCCCTCTTCTCTGCAAACATTACTCTATTAAGCTGCTGCTGCTTCTTCCTCTTCTTCCTCCCCTCCCTCTCCCCTCCTCCTCTTTTTCCTTCTCCTCCCTCTCTTCTTCTTTAAGATGGTGTCTTACTACGTAGCCCTGACTAGACTAGAACTCACTATGCAGACCAGGGTGGCTTCAAATTCACAGAGATCTGCATGCTTCCCAAGGGCTGGAATTAAAAATGTGCATTTCTTTAGAAAGCTGCTACTCTCATCTGTTGTACTCTTTTTTCAGTTGCCTCCTACCTGGACTGCTTCACCCTGGGTCCTGACCATGTGTTGCCCTGTCCACTGATGCCTGTATCTGGTCCTCTACTTCATCTGCTCATTCTGATGAGTGTCTTTGTGCTTGTAGATGGGAATTTCTTCCACGAAAACCAAATAATGATAGTAAGAGTTGGATGTGCACAGAATTACAAACAGGGAGACCATGGATGGCTTGGAAGCAGGCTCAGTCCCAATGCTGTTGTGCTCAGGAATTTAGAGTACGAGTGGTGGTTTTTAAAAGATGAGAATGTTGACTTTACAAAGTCATGAACTTATACCAACAAAATCATTCAGACATCTGGCAGTCTGAGGGCATGGGTGCTGACCTGTGCACCCTGACATTCTTGTAAAGCCTGCCCCCAGCTACTGGAACCAGCTGGAAGGGGGAACAGGTCCTGACTACTTGTTTCACGGGAGTTGATTCAGAGCAGCAGAGTACTATCTATTTGATAATCTTCAACTTGACAGTCTTCCCCTCCCCTGCCTTATTACCCCCTAGGTGAAAATCTAGATGATTCCTTTCGGGGATACAAGCCTTGTTCCGTGCCTTGCAGGTAAGACATCATAAATCACAATGCGGTTTCACAGAAGCGAATGGAGCTGGAGACACAACACAGTGCCATGTCAGCACAGGGATGACTTATGGTGGCATCACCTTGGCCCGCTCCTCCTGTGTGTGCTCTGTGGTTTCCATGGAGACCAGCATCAGGGGTCTGCTTCACAGAGGCATGTCTGTGCATCGGACTTCCTGTGTGTTTCCTGTTTGCTATTTAAGAAAGTGTTCAGAAAGTGTGTGCTTTATTAAGATGTGCCACCAGTGTTCATCTGATACACATAGGTGCCGATTTATTTACTGCTCTCACTTTCACTGGGTCATACGTGGCTATTGTACTCAAGGGGAAACTTAACGTGAGCATAATGCAAATAATTAACTCTCATCATTACAGCGGCCATTCATTCTCCTTTCAAACTCAGGGAGGAATATAAGCTTCGTCATAATCAATAATTCATTAGTTTATAATTAATTATATAGTCAATATTTATCAAATGAGATAAGGATGAACTCACAGGGTTACAGGTGCCTTAGGAAATAATATATTCTTACTGGGTTTTGAATGATGCATAGTAATGAGACTAGATAAAGATATTAAGATCACATTCAAGAACTTTAAAAAAATTATTTCAAAAAATGGCTATAGGTAACTACCTTTTAATAGGCCCCAAAATAAAAATTAGTATTAGACTCATAGAATCTTAAAAAGCAATGAAATCCAGCATTAAAATCCAGTGGTTAAAAGCACTGACTGTTCTTCAGAGGTTCTGAGTTCAATTTCCAGCAACCCCATGGCCCACAACCATCTGTAGTGGGATCTGATGCCCTCTTCTGTTGTGTTTGAAGACAGAGAGCTACAGTGTACTCACATACATAAATAAATCTTTAAAAAAATAAGTAGGATTTATATGATAGCAATTACATCTATCTCTGCAATATCCCACCCCTAAAAACCAATATCAAGTAAAAACATACAAATTAGAAAATCTATTGATTGCCACAGCTGCGTATGAAATGGACATATAGGGATGAACAGCTTTGAAGATGCGAAGGAATCCCTCACACACTCATAAAGAAAAGAGGTTTCTAGTAGTAAGTCTAGTGGGAAAGTGAAAGTTTTTATGAAATGAAACGCACACACTCTAAAATGTTCACATAGGAGTATTTAAGTCAGCATAAGAATAATGACAGCTTTGGACAAGTGGATTGGACATTGTAAAATGCCATTCTCCCTGGCCTATTTTATAGATTAATACACTTGAAAAATATACTAGTTGAGAGTTCTTGTGATCTTTATGTTTTTACATATGCTTTCACTACTGGGAATTTGGTTCCAAGCTTCAGGAAAAGACAGAGAAAACCTGAAACAAAGAGTCCAGAGAAGGGAGGTTGAGGCTCTGTCAATTTTTAGGTTATAATGATTTAATAGTTGAATCTTTGTTGCATTAGATAAAAGATAGAAAGTTAGACAAAAGTAAGAAAAAAGCATAAAACTACAGATGAACACCAAAAGATGTGGGAATTATTATATTAAGTTACAGCTCAAATTATCATTGGAAAATGACTATGTGGAATATGGCATTAGGCATCCATGCAGCTGTTCATAAAAATAAGTATGATGAACTTCCAAATTAGGTGAAGCAGCGTATACCAGAGACCATCCATGCAGGAAGCTTAGGAAGGAAGGCTGTGATCAGTTTTTAAAAGAAAAAAGAGCTATAACCATATCTACCACCCTATAAAACCTTACAGCATGTTTCAAAAGAAATCTAAATGCATGAACTATTTAAACGTTAAACACACACACACACACACACACACCAGCAATAGAATAGAAATCATGATCAGGGAAATTGTTCTTTATAAATTCAGAGCTAAGTGAAGAATTTTCTAACTAAAATCCAAGCATAGAGAAAGGGTCTCTAATTCCAACTACACAAAAATATTGACTTACTCATGAAAATCAACCACTAGCAAATTAATAAATCAAAACAGGCAATGAGGAGAAATAAAACATTTTTATTGCTTATTGCAACCTATGCCCTCAATATATTAGAGATCCTAGAAGCCAGTAAGAAAGAAGAATATTGAGAACTCAATAGGCAAATGGCTAAAAGACTTGGGTAGACCTTCCGATGAAAGAGAAAATGGATGCTATGCCTCATTAATAACAGGAAAACCTATGAGGCTAAGTAAATTGCAAAGCATATTATAAAGTAAAAACTCAGTGAACGAAGCTAGGGATAGAGGAATCTCAGGCACTGGAAGGCTAATATTATGCATCTCTGACCCAGCATTGTCACCTCTAGGTGACGGCTGTAAAGACTGGGGCATCATGACATGTATGCAAGACTTAACTTGGCTTATTTTGACAAAATATATGGAATAACTTGGTGTTCAGTAGTAAGCAAATTGTGTAATATTAAAGTTCTTTCCAGCATCAGGGCATGGCGGTGTGTATCATGATGGAGGCAGACGGAGCTCTGTGAGTTCAAACCAACCTGGTCTACAGAGAGTTCCAGGTCAGCCAGAGCTACATTGTGAGGCGAAGCGAAAATAAACACAAAACTCCCAAATTTTATGCAGCTACTAAAAAAAAAAAAAAAAAAAAAAAAAAAAAGAGATGTTCTTTGTGTGGGAGACTCTCCAATATATACTGTTCATCAAAGCATTGTGGTATGGTATAGTTTTATATAATATGCTACCATCTGTGTAAGACATAGGATGAATGTGAGTGTAAATAAACTGATTGTATATGCATTGGAAAATTAATCATGATTTTCATCCATATTATATAAAGGTCCTGGAAATCAATCAGAAATAATTTCTTACTCTGTGGGCTGTGGAAGGTGTGAATGGAAAGCAAACTGTATATTACATGCTCTGGTGTTCTTGATTTCTGATCCATGTGAATTACATCCCATTCAACAATATAGACTTAATATTCAAACTTTGGAGTATAAAATTATCTTTTAGACTTTGAACACTTTCTGTGAGACTTGCAGCCTCGTTAACAAATATTATTTTCCGGGTAGACAAACTCAACTTCCTTTGACTTTATGGACCACTCATTGTGCTATGAACAATAACCTCAGTTTTATATAGCATTTGCAGGAGTGACCTTTAAACACTATGGAGTGATTTTCCCCACCAAACGACTTTCCATTTCCTCCTTTACTGTCTCTACTTTGCAGCTCATGATGATGAAAGCCATTTCCTAAGCAATTGCTAGGATCCCTGATTTGAGCTGCTTCCTGCAGGAGCTCCTCAACTGGCTTCCTTACCAACAGTCCCCAGGACACCAGGAAGTCAGGCGTTTCCGGATGCTGCCTGTGCTTAGCACACACAGGCATCATTCCATGGTTTGCAGGGTGTCAGGCATGTGGAAATACTGTGGCTGAGATCAGCCTGCTTGCTCTGGAAGCCAGCCTAGTCAGGGCAGGTGGAATCTGCAGCTTTTTACAGGATGGCAAAGCAGATATATTTGCCCTGCTGTCAATCTCTGTTGAATCCTCCCCCTGGAAGAGCTGTTTCAACTCAGACATTTGTAACCTGCCCAGAGCTTTCCTGGAAGCAGCAAAGAGCCAGACAGGAAAAAATGAGTGCGGAGGAATCAAACCCGTTGGATTATGGAAAATTGCAATAATGCCTAGTGGAAGATTGGGTTTCTGTGCTGACCTGGTGATCTAATAGTGTCCCTTGATGTGACCCTTGTCCTTATGTTGACACAGCCCCAGTGTGTAGGTTAAACCCTGTTGGACCATAGCCTCATACCCTTACCTGTCCCCGTCCTTCACTTCTCCAGTGACTGGGAGGATCAATTTTGATAACATGTCTGGGTCAGTAACATGCGGTGGTGGTGGTGGTGGTGGGGGTTGACATGAGTGGAGCACAGTGGTGGCTCACAGGTAACCCTGCTCCTGTCATTCTAGTCATGGTGACACTTGCCTGTGTCCATCCTGCGACCTCTGTGACCTGAAGCTTATCATCCTACAGCTTCACTCCGAGGCCAGATTTCACACATATACCCCTTTAGGCTGAAAGTACCCTGGCTTTGGAAGCCTAGCAGCCTTTCAGGGCCCAATTTAGTAGCCCTGCACCTTGCCGGACCCCTATCAGCTCTTGCTTTGTCCCTTGACCACCTGTCCTGGCTGGGTCCTCATGGTCTCACTGTGGTCTCCTGAATGGAGTTGAATCCTATGCCTGGGAGTTGCTGGAACCAAACATCGCCCTCCTCTTGCTTACGCTGGCATCTTGAGCACAGTCAGCGACCTCTCAACTGGACTTTCAGAGTTTGGCTGAACTGTGACCTTGTGTGAGCTAGATTGTGACTCATCTGAGGTCAGTTTGCTCAGCCAGCAGATGACTGTGGTAACTTGAGTCAAGTGGATATGGAAATGGTTCCTTCCTCTACATCCTTAAGGGACCAGAGCATATTATCCCGTACGTTCCAAAACGGAGGAGCGGAAGCAGTGGAAAAAGAGATAAAAGCACAGACGCCGTAACTGCAGACTCAGCAAGTCTGGCCTGCACAGTTCTGGCATTGGAGCATGGCCCTGGGTCTGTGGGTAGCCATGAACACTGTTCTTCCTGGCAGCTCTTAAAGGGGTCCTTTGCCAGAAATAAAAATAATCATGAAGTTGGGTGTGATGGCACAGCACTGGGGTAGACTGGCTGTTTCAGGGTAATGAATGTCACACGCATGATAAGAACGGATTCCTGAATGGTTTTGAAATCTCGGGTCCTGAGTCTTAGAGATACTTCACTTGGAAAAACACAAGGAGATTCAGGCACAGGACTTAAAAGGGGGTGAAGAGCTGGGTGGAGGGATGTGAGGTGTTGCACCGGATATTTAGCACCATCTGGACATGACCAGCACTTAAAGGAAGCAATATTCCCACCATTTGTCAGCCTGTGAGTATCACACCTCGTGGAGGACCCCTAAGGTGTGGCTTCACACCTCCTGTTCCCACCACTGACTGACACAGCTCACAACAGCTGAAGATCAATATATAACCACATCTCAATGTTTCCATTGATTTAGCAGACCTCTCAGCCATTAATTTAGGTCCAATCCTCATCCTGGACATGGGCAGGATGGGCCCAACTAAAGAAGACAATCACCATTAGTTTTTCTACCATTTACAGGTAATACAGGAAAAAGAAGTAAACAAGCAAACAAATAACAAAAACAGAGCCAGAAGTGTAGACTGCCCAGGTCCTGATGGATAGTCAGGATTCTGACTCCAGCAAGACTGGCAACTAACATAGGGGCTCCTGAGGATGAGTTAGCATGGGACCATGGAAAATGTCTTAAGTGGGAAGTGAGGGGGTCACAGCATGTAAAAAAGGCATATCTCTAAATAAATTCGGTAGTATGAGAATTTTATATGCTGAGACATGAGCAAGGTCCTAAGCTACTCTCAAAAGCTTGTTAATTAAGACTGAAACAGAGAGATTGGAGGCCCCTGTGCCCACTGCCCCTACATCACCTACCCTACCCTCTGCTCTGACTGGGGTTTCCTGAACCTCATAACCTGAGGACTGGCCTTAGCATTACAGCCCTCCACTCTGAGTCTGTGGACTGTAGCACTTTCTTGCTGATCCTGCATTTTGCTGGGCTATTTTCGTCTCCCTGCCAAGCTACTGGGAAGGTTTTAAGATTACATTTTAAGATTTTCAGATTACAAATTTCATTTCTGGGATTCAGAGGAACTGTCAGTGAACCAGCCAGAGAGTGACTGCTAAGCAGCTAAGCCCAGCCCAGCAAATCTCTACAAAGACAAGGCTGCCAGCTGAGGACTAGCACTCCCTTGCCTCCTTCACAGGGGAGTGAGTTCCAGGTTTTCTGGGCTAAGTTTCAGACCATCCTCTTAAGTGGAATGAGTAACACTGTCTTGGGGTTATTCAAAGTCCTGAGCAATTAATGACTGCAAAAAGCTTTGAAAATATGTAAGCTTTCCGAAAAGGTGGCATTTAATATTTATAATGGCAAGTCTATGCTTATAAGGCTCCATAAAGTATAACCATTGGTTGGCGCAGAACTTAGCTTTATGGCTAGCTTTTTTGAACTGAACATATTTCATTTTCAATCAATTAATTGATGTGTCAAAGGGGATGTCCTGTATCCATACAGGGTCTTATTTGGAGAACTTCTGATGTAACCAGAGACTTATCTTAATCGGCCCCAGTCAATTCACACGGACACTCTATAATCCAGACATAGCCCACAGAAAAACTGGTTCCAGGCCCTCTAAAGTCAAAACTCTGGAGGTACCACAGTGATTTAGTTTCACTAAAATTACTTAGTAGGGCTATAAACCAAACCACAGACACTCCCTTTTATCCAATGTAAGGAATTTTCTTTGTTAGTCCCTAAAAGCCAATCCCACATGGGCACCAAGCTTTGGCAGCCCTGTTGGCTGACTGAGTGTGGTGTTAAGGTGTGAATTCAGACTGCAGCTGGGGAGAGCGAGTGGTTAGAAGCCAGTCTCCACTGCAAGTCTGCGCCTCCTCCTTCTCTGCAAAGCTCAATCCTGTTCCTTTAGACAAAGGGTTCCCCTCCCCCATCAGCAGTATGGTGATTGGTGGTTGGTTAATGGTGACCTTGGTACCTCCCTCATTCTCCTGTCACCACCACTGGCCATGCTGATGTCTTCCCCCCAAGGGATTAATTCACACAATACAACCCCAATCTTTCCTCATGAAGATGGAAATGATTTTTAGACTGTGATTATTCATGCCTTTCATCAATACAGAATTAAACGAATGGAAGGCCGAGCCTTCAAGTGAACGCAATGCTCCATAGCACCAGTGGCCAGGTGCCAGTGGTCACTCCCTACTCTTGTCACCTTGCATCTACTTCTCTGTGGCCAGATGAAAAGGAAAGAATTCATTTTCCTGGAGTCACAGGAGTTCACAGGAGATATCTTCCCACACAGCTGCCAGATTACTTAATGAAGAGTGCCACCCTGTGTCTGACTATAGAAAACACAACCAGGAAATGGACCTAGGAAGTTCTATAATGGGATCCAGCATCATTGTGTTCCAAGGTGACTTCTCCTTAACATGGGTTCTTCCTGAGATCCCTCAAAAAGCTAAGCTAGAAAGAAGCCCCGCTAACATTCCAGTTAGAAGCACAGACCACGGTGAGAATGCATACTTCCACCGATGATCCTGTTGGGATACATACTTTTAGCAAACTCCAGAATGGTTAACAAGAGTGCTACCTATGCCAGGTTCAGATCCACAGGTAAAGGACACACCTGGCAAAACCAAAAGCTACTCTCAGCTGGGACTTCAGGTGAGGACTTAAGGCTAGCCACTGTTTTCCCAACGGTTAATTCATCTAAGTTCGTGAATAGCTGGAATGTTAGGCACATACAGTGAAGATATGCACATACCAACATACACACATCACACATACACAGCCCAATGGGACAGAATACAAATCACTTCCTGTCATCATCCATGAGGAACAACAAAAGCCAGTGTCTGTTGATACTGTAGGGACAGATTAAAGCATCTGCTGCATCGCTTTCCCTTCCTTCATGTCAGTCAAATGAGGTATGCACATCAACACTTCGCAGATGAAGACAAGCTCTCAAGGTTAAGGAGCTTGCCCACAAGCCTGGTAAAATATAGAGCCAGGATCTTCCTCTGAGCATGCTCACTTTTCCAGCATTTCTGCATTGCCAACCTTCTGGCTGACCTCTGTGCTTGTTTCCATTTCTAGGGGGACTCTTGAAATGATTAGTATCTTCTAGAGGCCACTGGCAGAGATCCACTCACAGGAGTTGAGGAATCTCTTGATCCAGGATCGAACAAGGCCTTAGAACACCAACCTAGAACTTACAGCTCATCTCTTCCAGTTGCTTCTAGCTGCTGAACTACCTAGAGAGTTTTGGAGTGGTGTCCACCCAAACAGGCTTGTCCTGCTGGAACAGGGAGACAGTGCCTAGGACTACATGCTGAAAAACAGTCATTCAGTTTCTTTTATTAACTATCTTTTAGAACCTCTGTGTGTGCTTCTCTTGTATGTGTCCTCTTGTTTGTTATTTCCTTCATAGAGCTTGTTAGCCCTGAGCATATGTGTACTTCAGGGCAGGGTGGGCCTTGTTTGCAAGTACCCTTGGCAATAGGCTTGTGTAGGTAGCATCTTCAATCAACAGTTGTTCAGAATCTTGAATCTGTCCACATATCATGCAACTGCTTCCTCTCCTAATGACGTGTAGGAGAAAGCAAGTCTCTAAACTTCTATCACCTGGCCTCACACATCACCACAATATGTGTTTAAATGTGCTAGATGCAAAGTCTTTTCTTGTGTGTGGAAACACTTTGATGACAATTCTGACAGAAAGTACACACACACACACCCCTTTTATTTTATCTTTTTTTTTTTAAGGTGGAGGGGGTGTGGGTGGTCTCCTTACATCTACTAGGCTGGTCACAATCTTGTGATCCTCCTGTTTCTGACTTTCAGGTGCTGGATTACAGGCATGTACTACTACACCTAAGTGATATCTTTTTTTAGGAAAGTGAAAGGCAACATAGAGCTCGTGGTAAACATTTTAAAAATCATCTAATTAACAAAGCAGGTTCAGAGGCAAGTACTGATAGTTTGTGCTGAAGTGTGAAGAGGGTTAGTTAATTTCAAAAGACAGAGCTACCACATAGTAAAGATTGCTGGCCTTGCCCTTTTGGAATGGGTATCAACTTCCACACTACAGAAACAGAACAGACATCATGTGCTTCTTGCCGCTATGCAACAAGAGACGATACACAGAAAGGCAGATATATCCTTGGAGTGGCGGGCTGAGGAAAGGCGTGTACATGAGCTATGTATCCATGATGTGATGCAGGACATGTCTTTCTGTATGTGGATTACATTCTCCTTAAGTGATGCAATGCAGGACACAGGATCCTGTGCTCTTGATGTGACACACAAGGACAGGTCATTATGCATGAGAACCGGATGCCCTTGGAGTGATGTAGAGCCTATGTCTGTGGACCATGTGTGTTGTATGTGACTCACTGAAGATATGGCACCAGGTAGGTATTGTTCCTTTAAAAGATAAGGTGTTAAATCTTCGGGAACAATTAAATCCTAAGTGATGAACAGCAACCTGGCATTTTTACTTTCATCCAGAGGTTGACTGTGTGTTGGGGGCTGGGGGGGGATAAAATTCAATGGCACAGTCAGGATGTGCAGCTGCCACCAAGCACCCCCAAGGTCTCCTCTATAGCTCAGTGTCACAACCAAAAATAGTCTGACTCGTGATTTCTTTGTCAGCTTGTATCAACTTTATTTGTGTTTTTTTTGGCTAAATGTATTAACATTTGTTTCTTCTCACTGAAAGTCCAAATTCTCAACAAAACTGCATGTGTAAGACTGATGGCTTCATTCCACTTGTTCTTCTCTTGGCTGGTATAGGCCACTAGGTTCTCAGTGTATTGTAGGACCAATTTTAAGAACCTGTTAAAAAGACAGTGAGGAATGTCAGCTTCTTTGTCTGTTCTATTATAGAATCTAGCAGTGTACATGTTTTGTCTTCTCTTGAAATATTCCTAAAGATTACTCAGCTGTGTCTGGATTCAAGAAGAAGAAATGCATGCAAAATGAAAATAAGAGAAACTGTTAGAGAAAGGACAGAACACTGGGGCCAGTGCGCTCCACACTGGATGGGTCTCATAAGACTCCAGATTGATTTCACACTCTCAGATCTTGACATGTTTCTAAGCGATGAAGCACTGTTCTGAAGACTGCAGGACCATCATGCTCAGACTGACAGAGGACGGACACACGGTGAAAGAAGGTCCTTCCCACAAGTCCCTCTGGTACTCAGGCTGCATCACTTCGCTTTCTTCCCTCTGTGTTGACGTGTCTCTCTGAAGAGAAACACCATTACTATGAAACACTTGCTACTGCTAAATCCAGTTTTCCTTAAAGATATCCCTTAGGATGGCAGCAGGTTTCAACTGATTATGATACACAACATTTTTACATTTTCAGGTTTATCCTCAGTTTCCCGAGTACTATAGACTTTCCTGTACTTTTTTACATTTTTTATGATGATACGCTAGGAGTGGATCCCACAGAGCCTGTCTGAGAAGTGGCTCTCTGGAAGGTCTATTCCACAGGGACACTGGAAGGCTGCTACTAGCTTGTAGCCAGATGCCATGGGTGACAGTATCATACAGTACACAGAGAAGATACAGAGCAAGCACCACTGGTGCTAAGGCTGAGTACCCCAATGTAGTCACCAGTGGTGCTAAGGCTGAGTACCCCAATGCAGTCACCAGTGGTGCTAAGGCTGAGTACCCCGATGTAGTCACCAGTGGTGCTAAGGCTGAGTGCCCCAATGTAGTCATCACTGGTGCTAAGGCTGAGTACCTCAATGTAGTCATCACTGGTGCTAAGGCTGAGTACCTCAATGTAGTCATCACTGGTGCTAAGGCTGAGTACCCCAATGTAGTCATCACTAGTGCTAAGGCTGAGTACCCCAGTGTAGTCACCAGCCTTGCACACACTCGGCAAGGCTCTATTTATCCATCCATGTCCTACTTTCATTTCTCTTGCTGTGATAAAATAACCTGACAACAAGCAACATAGGGGAAGAAGAGCCTATTTGGCTCAGACAGTCCATCACTGCAGGGAAGTCACAGTGGCAGGAGACTGAGATAGCTCGTCATACTCTATCCAAAGTCAACAGTAAAGAGAAACAAATGTATGTATGTAGCCTGTTTGCTGGGTACTCAGCTAGTCCTCTCTCTCCTCTTATACAGTTCATGGTCAAAACCAGGGAACGGTGCCACCTACATGGGCTGGGCCCTCTCACATCAATTAACAATCAAGACAATTCCGACAGACATGCCCACAGGCCAACCTGATCCAGAAAATTCTTCAACTGACACTTGAGACACCAGGTCTGTCAAGTTGACAATGAAAACTAACCAGTACAGAACAGGTGAGATGGTTCAGTAGGCACAGCGCTCACCACGCAAGCCTGGTGACCTGGGTTCAATCCTTGGAGCTCATGGAAAGGTGGAAGGAGGGACTGGACTGCAGAGTTGTCCTTTGACTTTCACCATTCCCCATCTCACAGCCCCCCTTCCCTAGAATAATTTAAAACTATCGCTTTTAATACTAGAATTTAGAAAGCAGAGGCAGGCTGACTTCTGTGAGTTCAAGGCCAGCCTGGTCTACATAGTAAGTTCGGGCCAGTTAGGGCAACCCTGTCTAAAACACACACACACACACACACACACACACACCCCTCTCACACACATCTTACTTAAATCCATAAGATGCTGCAATATGTAAGGACTCCTATCCCCTGCCAAGTATTGCCTGTAGGCAGCTAATATATGAAAAACTTGTGGACATGGATGATGGCTATGTCACAGAGTTATAGTCAACTGACTGTAACACACCTTTTGTACAGCCCTGTCAAAGGGGTGTCATGAGCACTGGGATCTCTGCATGTGGAGTGGTCTGCATAAAAGAGTATCCTACTTTCAGATTCCTTAGATCTGGATGTGGCTGTAAAGTAGAATTCTTAAGCTGTGAGTCACTTGGATGTGGTAGGATTTGCCTCATGGCTGTGACTTCAAGACCCTCCTGCTAGACCACCTCCACAGTCTTCACTCAGCTTGCATCTGGGCACAGAACTACAGCCTGGCAAGTTGAGAGGGTTCACAAGTGAACTCAGTTTAATTTTGTGATCCACAAACTTAGTATCCAGTTGTACAGAGAAGACAAGCTAAAGACCAAGGAGAATCTTTGGGGATTAAAAAAAAAAAATCACCAAAGGAACAGCCAAGAGGAGTCAAAATTTCTTAAAATCACCTCATACTGTGTCCTTTCTCCTGAGCAGGTGTACTTTACCTCAGATACTGCTGTTGTTCCTGAGCGCCTTTGCCATGAACAGCATGAACACTGACCAATTCCAGCGCAAGGAGCAACAAAATCAGGGAAAGCATAGGACACAAAAGTCCAACACTGAAAAAGAAGGAAAACAGGTCAAGGTTTTGACAAAGTTCTTTCCATTTTCATAAGGAAAAACAGTGTGTCACCTAATTGAGACATTTTTATGTTATTACAAAATTCATACAACATATTTTGATCATGCCTTTTCCCTTTCCCAAATGTTCCAAATCCTACCCACCTCCCTACATACCAGCTTTATGTCTGTAAACATGCTTGTTCTCTCTCTCTCTGTAACACACACACACACACACACACACACACACACACACACAGCACACACAAAACCACAAAAACCAAAAATCAAAAAAATCCCAAACAGATAGAAAGACAAAGGGAAAAAAAGCCAAAAACAAAACAAAACAAAATATGGAGTTGTTTTGTCAATGCCTTTAAATCCAAACATCCGGGAAGATGGTTTATCAGTCTTTTATCCTTGCTGGCCTCGCCTGGCCCAGTCCCTACCTTTCAAGCCTATAGGGTATGTAGCCCAGTCCCTTCTTGTCCTTCACATTCAGGTCACAAAGTGCCTCGACTCCCTGGCAGCAGCAACTGCTTTTAGTCTGGCTCGGTCCCAGCTACCTCAGAATCACTCCACCAGGTGAGCCCTAGCCTGGGCTGGGTCCTGCCCTGTGCCCCCAGCACCTTCCTTGGCAGATCACCCAGTAAAGGGTTTTCACAACAGAAGAAAGTCTGTTTAACTTTGCCAGATTCCAAGAAATTCCATTTACAGCCAACCTCATTTTTCCCATGAGACCAGCAGAGAGATGCTTAAAAATACTTCACTCCATTTTGGGAGGGGGACGTACCAGTATTCCATTTATACTGCATGAGTGCATAATGAGAAACTTCTGGAAGGCAATGTACATGTATGTGCTATGATAGGCCTAGAAACACCAACCATTCAACCCAAAGTTCTAGAAATGTGTCCCAAGCAGCTGTTTCTAAAGAAAATGTGAAGAACAGGAGTGCCAGCAAATCCCAGTGAACAGCTCTAGGGCTTAAACCCGAACGATCATTTTGGGTGGTAGGACCCACACCAAAAGGCCAAATTTAAAAGTTCTATAAAACAGTATACACCGTAAGGAAATGGCATACCTGCTGAGCATGCGCACATAGTTCTGACGTTGCCTTGAGCGCAACCTACGCTCCACCCATTGCCTGTGTCTCAGCTGCAAAGAGGCAATGACCTGGTCAGACACGCGCTGGCACTGGGAACTGATGCCTCGGAGCACAACCAGAACTTCTAGAATGATTCTGGGGCAGAACAGTGTAGGAATGCGTGTGCTACAGAGTTCAGTTAGCAGCTGTGACCACCTGCAAATGACAGCGTGACAATGGAGGCACACAGTACCAGAGAATGCCACTTCCAGCTCTTTTTTTCCTGAATCTGAAGTGGAACCTCAGCAAGTGACCAGCAGGTAAAATGGAACTGCAGTGAGCAAAGTGCACTCGTGTGACTTCACTAGACATGTGGTACTGCACAGAGATCACCTAACCTCACTTGAGGACCCTGTTTGGGGCACAATACCAAAGTGCTGGAATTGAGAATAGAAACAATAAGTCTGCTATCATAAACTCTCCAGTTAATGTTTCTTCAGTACTCACTTCTCCGAGGGAAGCC
Source organism: Grammomys surdaster (assembly GCF_004785775.1). Classification (NCBI taxonomy): domain Eukaryota; kingdom Metazoa; phylum Chordata; class Mammalia; order Rodentia; family Muridae; genus Grammomys; species Grammomys surdaster. The sequence continues at coordinate 874,773 of NW_021605555.1, read as the reverse complement.
CATCCAAGCCATTGATAGCACAGGCACTCCCAGGCAGATAGTGGCAGAGCTCACACAAAATCTTGCTAATTAAAGAGTTGCAGGCACATGCTTCAGAATTACCTTCCAATCTGAAGAACACACAATGTTTAAAGGTATTTTCCAATAGTTACAACTCCCTCATTATTGATAACACAACCTTCATCTAAAAGTTGGTTTCCCCAACATAAAGGAAAATAGGTACCATGACAGGATAAAATGAAAGCTATGATATGCTGGAAGCACAGCATGACGCAGACGGCACGATGCAGACAGCATGACACAGACGGAAGGTGATCTGTGGCTCGCCTCAGATTAACCCTACTACAAGTGTGTCTGCTCTATTCTACACTCCCCAAATCTGGATCCCTACTCCTCTTGTTCCTGAGTCCAGACCTTCATCGTGTCTGCTGAGCCGTGGTTGAAGGGTGCCTATCTTCCTGTCTGTGCTCAACAGCCAACAAGCTGGGCCCCACAGTTCCCTTTCCAAAGGCTTTCTAACAGCTCTGTACGTTTCTCACTACAACAGCCAGGCATGGTGTACACAACCCAGGTGACATGTGCAACAGCTTAGATGACACAGACGCCAGACCAGGTAACTCACCTGGCTGCTGGCTGACAACACTCTTCTGGCAAAGGCGGCACAGGCCACATCCTGAGGCTTCTCTCACAGTTCAGCACCTGAGAGGAAAGATTTGACTGCTCTAGGTTTTACAATATCCCAGAAAGGATGTTTTCAGCTGTCACAGATATTGAATCACTTTCTAGAAAATATTTGTAAAACAGTTACAGGCTGCATATCTGAAAACCATATGGCAAGCTCAAGTATTTCACATGTTCAGTTGAGGAACAGTTCATACTACTGCTGAGCCTGTGATTATGAACATGTTTGCAACATGACCCCCTCAGCTAAGAGGCAGCCTACCTCCCCTCCTCAAAGCTGTGTGACTAGCTTTAGCAACTGTAGTGTAAGTAAGAGCACACAGCACAGATGAGGGAGGCTTGTCAACACTGTCAACAACTTGTCAGCAGCCCCAGGAAGCCACACAACAGATCCTTCAGCAGGCTATGACCATGATAACATGAGCAAATTAAGTGGCAGCTGCGTAGGCACCACTGAATGTGGGCAATTTTCGGCAGCAGCAGTAACCAGGGCAATGATCTTACACAGCACAAGACTGCCACCAGTAGTAGATGGATAAGAGACGAGAGTCCACAATAGTCAGGGTCTGCCAGGGGCCAGAGAAGAAGACAGCAAAGGGAGACTGTCCCAGACAGGCTGGAGACTCAGCAATCAGTCCACCGTCCAGAATCTTCCCTCCTGTCCTCCCCATCTCTTTAAAATACCTGTAGGTAAGTTCTGGTATCTCTACCTTTCTAATGGTATCTTGGAAAGCAGATGCATGGGGGACACAATCCAGGTTCCTGGCCCCAAACCAGAGCCCACTGGCCCAGAGATGGAGCTGATTTGATGACCTGGCCCTTCTCACCCAACTGTTTTAGTTTCTTCCTAACTGAAATGTCCCTTTAAGAGGGAACTTCTTGGGACTTGAGAAGCTCACAGTATTTACAAGATTCAAAGTCCCTCCCCAAGGTTACAAAAGCAGAAGGCAACCGCTGGGAAGAGGGCACTCCTGGCTTAGCTGACATCAGCTGTATAAGATTGGGGGCTCTGAAGTGCATCCTTTGTGAGTTGTCTCCAATGCTGGGATGGACTTCCCAGCCATCTACAATTCCGTAACTCCCTAAAGCTCATTGGTTACTGAGGCCAATTCAGGTGGACGGTCTCTTTGCTTTGTTATGGTGCTTCTCTGGGAAGAACAGATGTTTGCTCACCTCTACCCAGAAAAGGTTTCACAATGGATGTGTTTATCAGCACTGGACAGGCCTTGGCCTCTAGGATGGCCTCTCTAGGCCTTTCCCTACAAGCACATACCAGTTTATAGCAGCCTTGTGAGGCTGTGCTCATGTGCCAGTATCTATGCAACAACTATCCTGAATGAGGTATTCATGGGGATTGTTCCCGTCCTGTCTCCTGCTGTGTAAACAAACATCTGAGGCCTGGAGAGATGGCACAGTGGTTAACATCAGTACTACTCTTGCTGAGGACCTGAGTTCAATTCCCAGCACCTGTTGTGTGGCTCACAATTCCCTCTAACTCCAGCTCTAGGAGATCAGAAGCCCCTGGCCTCCAAGGGCACCTATGCTCTCATCCGTATAATCTTTAAAAACAAAAACAAACAACCAAAACAAAAACAAAAAGTAGAAAGCATTTGAGCTAATCTCCAAATTGGAACAACATGGTAGAAAGTTTGCTTAAATTATAAGTTAATAAAAACTTGTCTTATATGGTAGAAGAAAAAATGACACCCCTTACTTGGTAAAACTTGCTTTTCTCTCTGGGTAGTGACCAGTACCACCAGCTAGCCAGGCTCCATTCTAAATACTCCATATATCATTCTTGAGACTAAAGCCCTGGGACTCTTCTGATGTATCTGAAGGAGGAGTGGTGTCCCCTCTCCCACCCCCATGCAGTGCATACCTGTTTTTGAAGCTGAAAGGCTGGGTGACAGCGAGACCTGTAACCTTCTGCAAGACTAACCAGCAACTGTATTGCTGCTTCCTCCTGGTGTAGAAACACTGATGTCAGTCGTTATGGGTCTATGCTGGGTTTTGTGCGTTCTTCTGAATCATGTCAGTTAGAGTCATAGCCTTCCACTACCTTCTTCAAAATAACTCTATTCAGCTGAAGCATGGTAAAGCTCTTCAATAAAGTAGGATGGGCCGGATAGTCAACCATAACCAACAAGCTGGTAAAATGGAGCTGACTAACCACCGTGATTTACAAAGATCACATGCACCCTGTACATAGCACAACAAAACTACAAATGTACAAGGAGAAAAAGATCCCAAAATGAATGAAAAAAAATTTTAAGGAGTGAAAATCAATACAATCAGAAGGAAATTACATGACCATAAGAAGTTAATTGCTAAACACATAAATATTACAAAAGCATAAAGTATTATGGTATATTCTAACTGATAAAAATATATAACTGAATATAATGTATAACTGATGTAAATGTGTGACTGAAAAGTCAAGTCAGCCACTGGAAACTATAAAAATGAAAAGTTGGTGAGCCAAAAGCTGGCAGAAGCCAGAAGCAGGGACTGCTGCGTTCTCAACGGCACAGAGCAAATGACTGAAACGACAGAAAACTGAAGTTCTGGGACATGTGCCAACCTTCACTCACTGACAGCTAAGTCACAGCCACGGTGTGGGCAGCGTCCTCATAGCTGTGGTGCCAAGTCTGGGGTGAGTGCTGGAACAGACAGGAGAGGGTACACACTTCTGCTCTAAGATGCTGAAGCACAGAAGGACATGACGTGTGGAAAAGGGTTTAGCTGCAGTGTTAAGAAGAGAGGAGGGGACTGACAAAGCAAGTGTCCCTCCAGGAAGTGATGATGATTTCCCCAAGTAATGGAATAACACAGAGTAAAAGATTCAAGACATATATTAAGACAGAAAACTGAGTATAGAATGTGAAAACAGGAAAGGGAGTTGTGGGAGTCTGTGAGCCGCAGAAGCCATCTTAGATGGGAGGGTGGAGTCCACATTCACCACAGGCCTGAAGTCAGGACATACTTGCTATTGATAATTTCTTTTGTCTTTAAGACAGTGTCTTATATATCCCAATCTGGTCTCAAACTCTATGTAGTTGAGGATGACCTCTGAATCCTTCTGCCTTTACCTGCTGAGTGAGAGCTGGGGTTACCTGGTTCATGCAGGCTGGGAGTCAAACCCAGGTGTTCATGTATGCTAGGTAAACACTCTTCCAGCTGAGCTCCATCCTTATTTTCTGAGTAGTGTTCAATATAGTAAAAGATTTCAGTTTCCCCATATGATTCTAGACTCTTCTCAGTTTGTTTTCTGGGTCTGTGTTTGCGTTAATGACATAGCTCACGTGGAACAGAAACAATGAGAACAGACAATTCTTTAATATCTGGAAAGCACTAAGCTGAAGACTCAGCAAAGAGCAGAGCTTTTAGCACGAGAGTCTAGGGCTGGGCCCTGGTGACACAAAAAAGAGATATCAGTTCTCCACATGACTTCTGAAAAAGCTGCTAGCCATTTCAACAAGAAGAAACATAAAGCCAGACTCTCTATCTCACTCCCCAAAGGCACTAAATTCTACTTGGAGAAAATGGTAAAAAAAAACAAAAACAAAAACAAAAACAACAAACAAACAAAAAATAAAACCACTAGGAAAATTATGAATGTAGTTATAATTTTTAGAATGCAAAAAAGCTTTCAAGAATGACATCAGAGGCAGACGCTAAGAAAAAAAGGATCCAGCGTTAAAGACAAACAACAGGCAGCACATCCCCGAAAACAGCAGGAAGGGTAGGTAATACAGCAGTGGGGAAAACACACGTGAGCACAGATGGCAAAGGAATGACAGCCATCAGTGAAGACAGAACAAAACACAGTCCTTACTCCTATCACCACAGGGCTTGACCTTTGCAAACTCACTACCACAGACACCCAAGTGAACACAGTCCTTCAGCTTACCACTACAATCATAGAATTTCAACAAAGGTACAGCACACATATCAATGGAGATCGCTGGGATAAATGATGGTCTACTAACGCAACAGAATAACAGACAATGAACAGAAAGAACAGGCACAGCAAAGATCCCAAAATACAGCTACTAAGAAGCACTGCTTAAAGGACAAAGCATTTCTTCCCAGGAGTCCACTTGGGGACACTCATGGAAGGAAGCAAGGACATCCAACTTTTAACAGTTTTCGTCTCTGGCAATGGGCATTCCAGGTGGCTTGATGTCAACTTTGCTTGGACTTCTAAACAGTTGTAAAAATAACAGTCATGCATCTAAACTGAAAACAAAAGTACCACCTACACTATTACAACTGAAGCTATTTACTTCAAAATAGCAAAATCATTAGTTTCAGAAACAAAAATATCCTGTTCCATCAGTTTAGCAGACACTTGGTGGGCATTCCTCGCACTTGGCCAATCATGTAACTTGTTCTTAGGTTTTAACACTGACACTGCTATTAAGAACAGAGGCAAAGAGGCATTTCAAAGAAGACAAATTATTTCAGCTTCAGAACCCTGACTTTCAGAGAATGTACACATGTATATATTCTGACAGAGTAGTACTGTTACTCAAATCAAGATGAAAAGTTATCAATAGAAACTCATATTTGAGAAATAAGACATGTTCTTCCATTGTCGCCAGCCACCCTCCTCCCTCTGCGGTACCTTCAGTTCTGACAGTGTGTCCTCCTCAGTGAATCTGAGCAAGAGCACCAGGGAGAACGTGAGCAGCTGGCTTGCTGCCTCTTTTGGAAATTCGTGTATGTTGATCTCCCCATGGCTTAAACGATCCCGGGTACGAGGACCCTCCTGATAGTTCAGGAAATCCCACAAGAATTCCTTTTAGAATTAACAGAGAAACATTCTGTTAGTGTTCTGGGCAGATGAAGAGTGAATGGCAGGGTTTCCAGGCAGTTCCTGGCTTGTTTATAAACTGAAGGGAAATGTGAGTCTCAAAGAGGGCACTCACACCATCCTGCAGGTGGAACTGTAGTGGGGAGCCCTTGTTCAGTACAGCCTGCCTGTGGGGGTGGAGCACCAACCACCGAGGGAAGGGAAACAAACTTCCCTAACGAAGCTTAAATCACTGCTCTCGCTTGAAGAAGCATAACCAAGCAGCTGTCTCTTGGCCACTGCTTCCCCTGCATTCATCATGGATTACTCCTGCTTCTTAAGCCAACAAAGGTGGCTGCTCCCACCTAACAGTACATGGCCAAAGTCTCTCTCTGCCAGACTATGGGGGAAAAAAGTCAGAAAACCACTGATGTGGGCAGATTGCCAATAGAGGAAGAGTCCAGGGGATGATAGATGGATGGAGATCTCTCCCCCCCCCCCCCCCCCCCCCC
>NW_021605555.1:844048-868685 GCF_004785775.1 Grammomys surdaster | reverse complement strand
CCTCCTCTCTCTCTCTCTCTCTCTATCTCTCTCTCTCTCTCTCTCTCTCTCTCTCTCTCTCTCTCTCTCTCTTTCTCTAGATATAGATATAGACATAGATATATAGATATATATCAGCTAGATTACTAGATTAGTCATCTTACTGTCTGAGGGTAGGAAGGGATGCCAAAATCACACATAAGGAATGGGAAGTCTTCTCTCAGTGAAGTGGAATAGACAAAAAAGTATCTACTATAGTCTAGAGAGGAATTGTAGCATTCTTATAAAATATAAAATGCTGATTGAAAAATAGGCCAAAACATTAATCTTATCATCCAACACTTAATCTTAAAGACACGTGACTGTTGCTAAGTTTTACAAACAAATATATAGTCCTTTCTTCAGTAAAAATACATAGAATCAATAAGTAGTCTTTACAAAGAGGGCAGCCAAGTCATCAGGCATTCAAAAAGCACAGTGCCTACACTGAAGTCACTTCTGATGGTGTCTGTGACAGGCCAAGATGACATCCAGAAGCAGGTCAGCTCCTGAGCACACCACAAATAATGTTCATAACCAGAAAGACATGAGACTGAAGATACATGGACTTTACCATGGCAGGCTCTCCAAGGAAACAAGGAAGCTGGTTGATGCTACCATCACTCATGTGCTTTGCCAGTATCTAGATCACCAAACATAGATGAGTCAATAAGCTGTTAGGCTGACACATGCACATATACTATGTACACAAGAGTCATGCACGTACACGTACAGAGAGCCTGTGATCTGTACACATACAATTAGAATATTTGTATTTCTAAAGTTGTTGCCCTGGTTAAAAATAGATGTTCTCAGCAGTGGTTATAGCCAATGGTGTCAATCTGTTTGCTTTTTCCAACTTTCTGTTTTGTACAACTACAGAAAAAAGATTGACAATATTGGGCCTCAAATTTATCCTGAGAGCTTTATTTATTTGAAACAGAGTTTCATGTATTACAGGTTGGCTTCAAATCCTGCATCTATCTCACAGTGTTGGGATTACAGGTATGTGTCACCATACTGGGTATACTCAGTGCTGGAGACTGAACCCACAGCTTCATGATTGCCAGACAAGCATCAGTTCACTAAAGTACAGCCCCAGAGGTATATTTAAATCTAGCATGAGCGTCTTCTCCTTCTTGCCTATTACCATCAACATTTTCCTGTGAGCATGCTACTTACAGTTAATCTTTGTGGTTTTTATTAGTAGTATTATTTTAAATTTAGTTATTTTACGTGCATAAGTATTTTTCCTGCCTGCATGTACATGTACCATGAGCTTGCTTACACCTGGTCGTGATCTAAGATATAGGTGCTTGGAACCAAACCCAGGTCTTCTGCAAGAAAAATGCTCTTAACCTCTGAGCCATCTTTCCAGGCCTAATCATTGTGTTTTAATTTGTATCTTGAAATAAAATGAATGTTTTCAGGGTTTTGTTCTTGTTGTTCGTTTATTTGTTTTTGTTTGTTTTTGGTTTTTTTGCAAGTTTGGCTACTTACTTCATCAAACGTGGTATATAGAATTGTTGACTGCAGAAAAGGGGAAGATATAAAAGAGAAACAATTAAAAAGAACAGTAGTAGTGTTATGCAAAATCAGAAACAGTTCCAGCTTCAGAAAATGCTGATGCTTTCGAGACATTATGAAGTTTAAAGGACAGTTTGGAAACAGAACTATCTTACATAATCACAATTCACATAAATGTTTGCTGTAACAGCAAATAAAACACGTTGTGCGCGCGCGCGCGCGCGTGTGTGTGTGTGTGTGTGTGTGTGTGTGTGTGCGTGTCTGTATGTTGTAAGGGGCTGAATCTGGTGTTTTACACATACTAGGCAAGTGCTTAGCTAATTATCTGCATTTAAAACTTTTAAATAGTCACAGAAAATTATCAACATAGTAACTATATTTGCAGTGGGTAACAGAAACACATAAACACATGTACCTCAGCTGTGAGCAGTCTATCAGGACATTTGTTAACTGCAGCAAAAACTCTCCTGAGTCCAGCTTCTAGCTGTGACAGCAACAATATGGTACAGTCAGCAAACCTGTGGGACCCGAGTATATCAGCAGTGTCACAGTAACTGCACTACAACCTCAACACAACTAATATGGCATTGAAAAGGGGGGTATATAACTTGCTAATGTCTGAAGCAATGACTTTAATGACTTTAAAACCATTTTTTTTGTGTGTTTTAAAGCTTGATGAAACATTTTTCGAAGTTTCAGCAGAACAAAATGTCATTAAGGATCTGTAAACAGTGCATGCCACTTCTGAGGATGCCAGAACAGCAGTGCTGCAAGGGGGAGCTGAAGAAAAAGTGAAACAAGAGTGAGATCACCTGAGGACAAGTAGTGACCAGCTCACTGGATCTCCAGTCTCTGACTCTCTGAAAGCATGCTGTGCCTGGCTTTCCCATGGCTTTTGTCTTTGAGGGAATATACAGGCCAGGCTTACCTGTCTCCCTCCCACACACCCCAACCCCCACCACTACAATTCCCTACTGATAGGTTCAATGTCTTACTTACAGTAAGAATTCAGAAAACTACTAAGAAGCTTATTCTAACAACAACAAAAAAGTTCTATCAGTGTCACCAAGAGGATGATGATACAGAGCACTTCAAACAGTCACAGCTTGTCTGAGTCACCAGAGGACGGTGTTCTGCACTCTGTCTAATCTGAGACCATCTCACTTCTACCCCCTCAGTTGGGACAGTAAACGAACTTTAGATGAAGAGCATCGAGCAGGCCTGGCATCTAAGCACCGAGAGCACCATGCCACCCTTGTTACCTGTGAGACTTGAACTTGCTCACTGCCATTTCCCAATATGGCAACATGATTTTTAATAGAAAGTTGGATTTTGTCATCACTGTCTCTAATGCGGAGAGTACCTCATAAGTCACATCTGCAAAAGAGCAAGTATCTTTGTAAACACAACCACAGTCAGCAACAGAAAGATGTTAGGAACACATGTGGACAGACATGCCAATCAGCCAGCACCCTGGGGCAGATGAACTGTGGCCTGGAGTAGAACATCCCTAAAAAGGGAGAGCACCTGGCCTACAGCTACAGTGGAGTGGCTTCAAGAAGTTGCCAAGAGGAAAAATGGAAAACTGATCTCTTCAGGGACTTGCGCTCAGGGTACCCTAGTTGAGGACACTGACCTAGCGGAATAAGATGTATTCTCAGAAGCTACAGCAACTTTCTACTGTTGGCACAGCTGATATAATGGCCACAAGTACAGATGCAGACAAGGTGAGAGGAAAGAAGAACAGATACCATGAATGCCCCTAAGACTTCTGCATGGCAGCACATCTGAGGAAGAGTCCAGCTCTAGCTGTGACTCTCAGGGCCAATAGCACCCCAGAGCAGTGGGAAGGGGTGAAGTTTAAAAGGGTCTTCCAGTAACTCACAGAGCCATCTTGCCAATGTCGAGCGAGTATTTCACCAAGAATTCAAGTCTGATGCTACTTACGAACTGCAAATACCTCCGTAAAGACATAGTAAGGGGGGAGTGTGAAATGTAGAACTTGCCAGGAAAAACAATCACATCCTCTAAGTTTGTGAGTGTTACAAAAGGTCGATGTGCCAATGTGACTTTTGTGTGCTGAAGGTAACTCTTCAGTAACTGACCCAGTCCTGCCGTCAACAGCAACATGGCTGAACAGTATCTAGGGAAGGAGACAGAGATCTCCTGGAAAATGAACATAGCCACATACAAAGAACTTTTCTTAGACAGAGGTATTAAAATTATGCAAGGAGGAGGGCTGACATGGATCAGTGGGGAAAGGCATCTGCAGCCAAGCTGGATGCCCGGAGTTCAATCCCTAGGCCTGCATTTGGAAGGAGAGAACCAATCCCCACCATTGCCCTTTGACTTCCACACACATGCTGTGGCATATGTGGACGTGAGTAAATGAATGTAAAAACGTAAGGGGATTAAGAAAGGAAGTCATCAAATGTCAGAACTCTCCATAGATGGAATTAAGCTGTACAATAACTGGGAAGGCTAGTACCATATCAAAATGCATGGGCTTTCTATCTATCCAGGCACCTACGCTTGTTCCTAGGAGCAAAGGCACTGAAACACATTCTGTCCCACTGCAGTTGCTCTGCTGTTGACGTGCAACTTGATGGTCCATGTCTCAAACTTTCTCATCTTTCACAAAGAATCCTTTCTTCTTGTAAAATTCAAAATATAGCAAATTCTTAAGCAGATTAAGGAAAAAAGTTACTTAACCAGCAACTTACTTTGGAGGAATATCTTGAGGGGAAGCAAAGCCATGCCACAAGATGTTTCTGAGGTTGAGTCCACAGGGAGAACCGATGAAGACTTTTAGTACATCCATCTAATCCATTAAGACGGCAGATTACTGAATTGTGGAGTAAATCGATTCAACCCTAAAATGTTTGCTTTCTCCCTTAGATCTAAGAAAGCCAGCAGCTTCTGCTAGTATAAATAGTAACAATAATGAAACTAACACAAAAATATTATTACATTTTTATTCAGTATGTGCCAATGTCTAGAGGTCAAAGGACAACCTGAAGGAATTGATTCTCTGCTTCCACCAAGTGTGTGCTAGGGTTTGAAATGTTGTCAGCCTTGGTGGCAGTCACGCACATGCGCGCGCGCACACACACACACAAACTATGACACTATAAGTCTGAATGGCTGCAAAAATCATAAATTCTGACCTGTTAAAAACAGAAGTATTTTAGGAGAAAACTGTAATACTACCATTCCAAAGTGGTAAAGGGAGTCTATGTCAGACTTAGTAATATCATTAGGAATACTTAAATGAATAAAGTGATATACTTCTAACTGCCTCACTGGCTGGACCTATATGGTTATTCTATCATCATCAAATCTGGCCTTGTGAAATATGAGGAAGAAGGACAATTCCAGAAGGAAGAGAGAGGAACATGCTTAACTGGTGAAATAGTTAATGTCTCCCAGAGCACTGTAGCTCTGGAAGCTCAGAAGGTCATGCCCGCTACTCTGTGCTTTATGTGTAAACTGCACGTACCACAGCATGTCCAAAGACTTGTGCAAGCTCTGCAGATGCAAGAAGATCTCTTAGGAGAAAAGGGCACTCTTTCCCAATCAGTAAAAATACCTAAAATTCAAACAGAAATCACATAATACTTACGTGATAATCAGCAGTAATATTTTTAAGACAGAGCAAAATGTATGAAGCATTGTAAAAAAAAACAAAGAAGAGTATTTGGATGAAGATTTCCTCCCCCACACCCTCTGTGTGTGTGTGTGTGTGTGTGTGTGTACACAAGTTGGGGCTGCACATGCCTAGGGGCCAGAGAAAGGCAGCATCCTCCATCACTCTCTACCTTATTCCTTTGAGACAAGGACTCTTATTGAAACTGGAGCTAGAGTGAAGGCCAGGAGGCTTCCCTTATCCCCTCTGTCTCCATGCCCTCTCCCCGCGGTGTGGTGTTACAGGAGGTGTAGAAGCAACCGTACAAAGCTTTTTATTTTTTAAACATAGGTGCTGTAATCTAAGTTCAGATACTCATGCTTATGAAGCAAATATTTTTATCTACTGGGTCATCTCCCAGCTCACAAGAACTAGGATTTCTTAATCATGTATGAAGAGAATCGCTGTATTTTACAGCAAAACAATAATAAAAAGAGATCTGAAGTTCTTGTGTTCATCCAAGTAATCTAGCGAACAAGGAGGACTCGCATACTTACATCGCCTAGGGCTCGTTCCAGACAGGAAGCTAGTTTCATCACGCTGAGGGAGATGGCAGCAGACGGCAAGCTTTCCAAAGCATCAAATATTTCAAGAAACAACTATTCAGAGGAAGACACACATTAGAGTTCAGACTCAATGAAAGATGTTTCTCAAAGCAACAATAATTTTTATTCATTTACTATTACTGAGCTCAAGCCTCTTAAGATGTAAACATTTTACATTTTTGGAATAAGAATAGTTTATATTAAAATGCTATAATAAAGAAAATTATTTAATAACTAAAAGCCTCTTTGAAAATCCTTTAAATATTTATCCAAAGCACAAATTTGGTGTAATAATGAATTGAAACCAAATATTCATTTCCTATAATGATTTTTGGTTTAGTTCCTCTATAAGGCAGCTGACCTAACTGTTTTGGAATCAGATAGTCCTTTAACATGTCAAATGAAACACAGAAAATGCAAAGCACCCAAGATTTGCATTAGGTCTTACCTCATATTACTACTTTCTTTTCAATTCACTGTTAAGAAAGCAAGCGCCTGCCCTCTCATCTCCTAACCTTGTCATCTCTCTGGGAGGTCTGTTCTGTATGCTCAAGTGGACTGTATCTTCTTAAGCCTAATTAAGCCCAAAAGTAGTTCAAAGAACTATCGTCAACTCAGGCTTCAGATATAAACTACTCTGGCAGTCCCTGGGAACTGTTCAAAGTTGGAAGGTATAGTAAGCATAGTAAAAAATGCTTTTTATACATGAAAAAATAATCTCGTCAGGATCCCCACTACATCCAAAGCTGCACTTGATAACCAGAATTCAGTTACATCACCCACTCAAGATAACTAGACACAGGCCTAGAACCCCACGACAACCACTGGACAAGTATATAAGCAGAGGCTAAGAGCAACGTTCTGCTCTGCACAGAGAGACGTCTGGAGAGGCGACACTGTGATCTGCCCTGCAGTAGAAGGGTCTCCCCAGGATCCTGACCCTCAAATCAGAGACTTCTGTTAAAGACTGGACCTGACTTTCAGCTAGGATATGTCACATAGTTGGGGAGATAGGCTTAGGGCTGTAGTTAGGAATTTAGAGTATAAATATTATGTGATGACCCTCAGCACAATAAAATATAACTTTTGTTATAATAACTACGTGTATCTACCTGCTTGCTTGTGACAGTAAGCCAAAGACAGAAAAGATATCCTCAACTTGGCAAGTAACAAGGATTCCAATTTGTAAAGTTTTCATTTCTTTTTTTTTTTAAAGAGATTTATTGAATGTATATGAGCACACTGTCCTTGACACACCAGAAGGGGGCATCAGATCCCATTACAGATGGTTGTGAGCCACCATGTGGTTGCTGGGAATCGAACTCAGCCAGTGCTCTTAACCACTGAGCCATCTCTCCAGCCCCAAGTCTTTCATTTCTAAAGAGACACAAATGTCAAACCTCTGGATAAGTTGTCCACTGGTACCATGGTAAATACTGAATTTCAAACTGTGCTCTGGTCAGTGATGAGATGTGTAGATGGATGGCCTCACACACTGGACCCAACTGCTGCACACTTTGCCTGTAGTCCAGACTTTGCCCTTATAGGAGGAGAAAATGTTTTAGCTCCACAGCTCTATGTCAAGGGATGAAAAAAATCTAAGTCAGAGAAAAGCTTTAAGTATAAAACGTCCACAAAAATCAAGCAGCTTATAACTGGATATATAGTAAGTATATATGCAGTTCAGTAGAAATGAACCGTAAAAGGTTTTACTACCAATACAGAATGTGTAGCTGTAGGTTTAGTTGCTCTTGATCAACTACAAAAATGTAGAATCTGAGAAATAACTCATATTGTCAACTAGGCACTGTTCTGTGTAACATGATGAGAGGTGCTACCCCATTCTGTCTTGTCTTTTATCCAGAGAACCCATGCTGTATATATAGCTAGTAACTAGTGAATCCAAGCCCTAAAATACTAGATTAGTCTAGTATCTCTTAGGCCCTGCCTCCTTGGCCCTCCTGCTTAGATTATTCCATTAACTAAGCATTTCTCGACTTTTGATTATTTCTCCTCTGATTTACAACTACACTATAACACTCTTCAAGAAGAACAAATGAAAGTTTTGCTGGACAACACATTTTTAATGTGAAAGTACTAATAGAAGCTTGATGTACAAAGAGAATACAAACCTAATTCTGCATAGCTCACACAGTCTGTAATTGCTTTCCAGAGTACTTCACCATTTTGAGTTACAATGCTATTGATATCACAAATTTCTGTGAGTTCAAACCCAAGGTTACAAATCAAGTCATGCACTAAAGGAGAAAGGCATGTGGTAATGGAATCCTCTGTTAAAATCTGAAATATAAAACATAAAAGGCACTGTTACGTTCAAGTGGAAAAATCCGACCTTAAGAACAGACTGAACTAAGGCATGGCAGCTGTTAATATGCTTTCTGGATACCATAATAGCTCTATGTATAGAACAGTGCTTAGACACTAAGGGTATTTTATGTATCTGTTTTAAATGTTCATTCAGAAATGATATCGTTTCATTAATCACACTTGCTGACTCTGGAGTTCGGAGACTCGGTGGGTTTTCTGAACAATGTGTCGCTCCTTTCGGGATTCTTTTATTATATCGCAGCTATCAAAATCAGAGATACTTTTCAGGGAGTGTGGTAAGAGAAAACCTAGCATCCTGAATTCGGTATGAAACACAACTTCCGGCCCAGAAGCACTGAATTAAGGGTGTAGAGTGATGGATGCCAGCCCTGAGGTGATTCACCTTTTTCATTTTTTTCATAACCCATCCCATCAAACACAGTGTTCTGTAGATCGACTTCCCCTGTAGCTTGTAAGCCCACCCGCACTCTCGCGTGACAGTATCTCCCTACAGGCCTGCCTCGACGGACTCCCGGAACAACTCAGAAGGTATGCAATGGGACCCAGCGCTCCGCCCTACCTCCATCGCTTCCGGCTCGGGTCGCGGCGCTCGCTGATGACTAACACTCCCCACGTCCCCGGCTTCCGGGATACGGCGCTCTCTGATGACTCAGGCACCTCTCCTCTCTTCTTCTTGACTCACGCGCCTCTCTTGGCCGGCTTCCGGGACGCGGCTGCGCGCGGCGCAGGCGCGAGACTAGTACTCTGCGGCGTCTCTGCCGGGGCGTTAGGCCGCTACACGGCGGAGGGAGGCGAGGCGTCCAGGGGAACCGATCAAGATGGAGCGGCGAGGCCGAATGGCGAAGACGCCCTCCAGCCAAACGCACCAATCCCCGGTGTCGTCTAAGAGAGAAAGGAGGCCTAGCATGTTCGAGAAGGAGTCAGTGAGTGGAGACCGGAGGCCCAAGGCAGCCTTCCCACCCTTTAGATGACGCTGGTTCCCTGTCTGCACTCGGAACCCAGGACGGCTGGCTGCCCTTCTTCCGTTTTTCTGACCATCGGGAAACTGAGTTTAGGTGGAACAACGTCGTTTAGATGTTGAAGGCCCAGGATTTTTTGTTGTTAAATCCAAAGATTTTACACAGGCATCCTCAATTATTTTCAGACTTGCAAATGCCCAAAGTTATCTAGTAGTTGTATTACACCTTATAAATGCAATTTTAGTATATACATAATTTACCAACGTATGCACAGTAATATACACAAGCGCACACACATACCTGGGGGAGAGAACTGATGTGCTGATAACGAAGTGCTTTTAGTTTTAAAGAGTATTAGTTATTTGAAGAAGATATAAGAGGAAAAACTTAAGATATTTATTTATTTCGAGGGAAAACATTTTGTACAGGATGCACAAGTAACTGTGCTGAGCTTAGGACCCCTGGTGGTTTCTTTTCATACCTACTTCACGTGGCTCATGAGTTATTGGTAGGATGAAGCTAGCTATAATGGAAAACACAACTTTTGGAGTTGAACTATTTCAGGATGGCCCCCAAGTGATGGCAACACTTAAGGTTTTAATATCTTTTTAGTGTCAGTGTTTTACAGAGGGGGAAAAAAACAAATAGAAAAGTAAGCATGCTGAATTCACACACCTAGGGAAAAGCAGAACATTGAGCTATGCCTGATTGCCAAACATTATACTATCTTAATGTTTGGGTTCTGAACACTAAAGATTTCTATACTTTGAGGCAGACGAGTGATTCTATGCTATGAGTCTACTGCCAATTTTGAAAGTTGGATGAGCCCCAACCCCAAAATACACATTTA
Organism: Grammomys surdaster; assembly: GCF_004785775.1. Taxonomy (NCBI): domain Eukaryota; kingdom Metazoa; phylum Chordata; class Mammalia; order Rodentia; family Muridae; genus Grammomys; species Grammomys surdaster. Next base: position 858,752 of record NW_021605555.1, on the reverse strand, counting down.
GTAAAATCTAGAAGCAAGGGTGCATGGAGCAAGGCATCGTATTTGATCGATCTGTATTTATATATCTATATTTCTTAAGAATCTAGCCTTCTGAAGGTAAAAGCTTTGAATAGGCCAGTAATTAAGAATTTAAAACAGGCCGAGCGGTGGTGGCACATGCCTTTAATCCCAGCACTTGGGAGGCAGAGGCAGGCGGATTTCTGAGTTTGAAGCCAGCCTGATCTACACAGTGAGTTCCAGGACAGCTTGGGCTATAAAGAGAAACCTTGTCTCGAAAAAACAAACAAACAAACAAACAAACAAAAAAAGAATTTAAAAGAATTCCACGTTTACTAACCCTAACACCAAAAGTTGATTTCAACTTTCAAGTGGCCAGTGGTTTCTGTATTTCTGAGAATATGAAAACTCAAGGCACTTGAATCAATATGAGCACCACTTGATTGTACCTACCCTGTATCCATTTATAAAAAGTTACTTTTTTTTTATATGTATGTGAGTTTGGGTGTATGGATATGCACCATGTTGTGAGCCAACACGTGGTTGCTGGGAGTCACTGGGTCTTCTACAAGAGCTGCTGAACTCCTTGTGTCCCTCTCTTCTCTAGTGGTAGTGCTTTCAGAGAAGTAGCTCACCTCACATTGGGCAGGGCTTCATTGGTTTAGATGACTACTCAGACTTTGTAGGGGTGAAACCACGTTAGGTTAATGAACTAAGAAAGGACAAGGTTTATTATAATGGCAGATGCAAAGTGGAATGTTCTGTCTGAATTACTCCATCTTTCCAGTAAAAGTATACTTTTGCTTAGGAGGAGTTAGGTCATTGTAACCAAAGATTATAAAACCTTAAGAACATTATTAAAAATTGGCAACTTTATCAGTCTCTCAAGCATATGTATTTGAAAACCATAAATGTTAGCAAATAACAGTTTTGCTAAATAATTGAATATCTCATTGGAATAATTATATGAGTAAACTCAGTTTGTTTAAGTTTATTTAAGTAGGCTCCATATACATAAATGCCTGTCAGTAGCTAGTTTTGATAACAAATTTGATGTTATTTCAAACGATTATAAAGGTTTCATATTAACTGAAAGAATAAAATACTTTTAATAAGTGTAATAAATCATGTAACCAGTATTATCCATAAAGAAATGTCAGAAATGCAATTTTAAAAGGAATAGGTTCATTAAGGGTTAATTTGAGGCTCCATGTGTTCTATTCCCAGAAGAAGCATCCAGCCTTGAAAACTGGTAGTGATAGTGCATTAATAGCTGTATCCCTTGAGTATATTGTAGTTCAAGAGAAGATAGTAGACACTTCTTAAGAGACAGGTTGAGTTATCTTTCCATACATAAATACAATGTCAGATTATGTACAGTGAATAGAATTAACAGGTACAGTATCACAGAAGACTAGCATGAGGGAGGGGAAAGTTCTAGAAAGGTATTCAGTCAGTAAAGTGCCTTAATAGTTTTGCTATTTGAGTCCCTAAAGAAAAAGAAAGAGTAACAGATAATAGATGAAAAGTCACAGATATGGAAACCAAGCCTTTAAACCAGAGTCTCAGGGAATTCTTAGACATAAGAAACAGGATCTCCTGCCAAGGCATATTTGAAACCAGTGATAAGAACATTTTTAAGGAAACTAGGAAAGAGAAAATAGCAGGCTTCTCAGAAACAGTCTGAATTAGGAACATCATCTTTACTGAAAGAAAACTAGACCTAGAATATTATACTCAGCTAAAATAAAAACAGACCTAGAATGCTATACCCAACTAAACTAAAACTAGACTCAAAATATCACACACAGCTACAATATATGTCAACAGCAGAATTCTAAGCTCTTAATGTAAAGAAGTTGAAGTCCTTATATCTTAAATAACAACAACAACAAAAAAATGGCAAACAGAAAATCAGTTCTTACATTAGAAAAGAGATTATAGGACAGATTGCTACCACAAAAATTAGTGATGTTACAGAGACTCAACACACCAAAGCTCAAACTTTTAGTGATAGGCTATGAAAACCTGAAATGTAACTGATGAATTATTAGAGTCCCCCACCCCCATGTGTATGTGGTATATGTATAATTCATATATGAATATATACATATATGTATTAGTTATTAATATTTAATAAGTTAATTTAAATATATGAGTTAAAATTTCCAGAGAAACTTAGTCATTGAGCAGTCTTGCTTTTAGCAGGGGTTTGGTGGTGGTGATGGTGATGTGTGTGTGTATGTATGTGTTTATGGTCTTCAGAAAATCTGTCCTCTTGAGAAATGAGTAAACTAGACTTAAGCTCTTGAGATTTGCAAAGGTGACCTATTGAAAGGGAACCAACTCCAGCTCTTCCTAGATTTTCTGTTCTTAAGGAAGAGAGAAGAAGTGGAGACAAAATACTTGAGAAAAAATTGAAAATACACAGTCCATAGGCACAGGTTCATTTCAGACCTAAGACCTAACCATAGGATTTAGACTACATCCTTTTCTCCTGTGCATTAAAACCACATTAACTTGAGGCCTTTTATAGAAGTTCTCACACTATGAATTGGTCTGACTAACAAGAAAAAAATGACAAGGCATACTAGATGGAGAACACCACAGAGAGAGTAAGCACTAGATCTACACACTGCAGGAATAAAGGTATCAATATAAATGTTAACAACAACTGAAAACACAGGCTGAAAAAGGGAGAAGAGTGTTTAAAATTTTTGAGGCAGTTATAAAATTTGTAAAATTTATTCAATTCCAGATAGAAAATGGAATATAAGAAATAAATGGTCCAATAAATTAAAGTAATTCAGAGGCCATGCCACAGTGTCACGAAGGTCAGAGAAAATGGCAGAAAAACATGCCAAAACAAAATCTGTATGTAGGCATATATTCTCAAACTACAGAAATTAAAGATGAAGAAAAGTCCAAAAAGAAGCCAGAAGACAAAGACACTAACTATAAAAGAGAATTACATTCATATTCTCACAAATTATAAATAGAGTGAAGTAAAAGTATTCAGAGGAGAAATGTGTCAACCTAGGATTTTATACCCTGCAAAACTACTCTCAAATGAGAAAAGATTTTTGAAAAAAAAAATGAAATTTATCTCCAATAAACCTTCCTTTATCTCCAATGAACCTAACATTTGTTACACAAAATGTTAACAAAAAAGTCAATAAAAAGGAAATCAGATAAATTTGAATCTAGATAAAAGAGTGTCAAAGAGAGTAAATGAAGGTTAATTGAAAAACCTTTAACGTTCCTCTTTTAACTCTAACAGCTGTTCTGAACTTGTTGGAGGTTGCATATCAGTTACATTATGATTCATAACAGCTGCAAAATTACAGTTATGAAGTAGCAATGAAAGAATTTTATGGATGGGAGTCACTGTAATAAGAAGAGCCATCCATGTTAAAGGGTTGAGAACCACTGCTGTAACAGATGATAGTTTGTTAAAAAAAAATAAAAGGAAGGATATATAATATTATATTTGCACATGAATACATGTTAATGTCCACAGAGGTGAGATGAATGTCAGTTTAAGAAAAGGAGAGGGAAGGAAGAACTTGAGTCATTTTAACATGTGCAGTTGAAGTGTTAGTTGAGTATGGTTGGACTAGCTGCACATGTGTATTTCCAAAGTCTACAGCTAAGAGAGGAGGTCAAGGAAGAGGAACTAACGAGCTGATGACTTAGAGGAGTCATGTTAAATGCTCAATTTAAAGCACAATAGAAAAGACTGGAGGACCAGAAGAACAAGAGCACCATACAGAGCAGAGTAGCATATATGACTGATACTAATCCAGATGTACTAGCAGTCACTTTGAATGTTCAGCAGTCCAAGACAGCAATTTAAAACAGCTGTCAAAATGGGTTAAAATAAGACTCAACTGTGTTTATAGTAAACTCACTTAAAATACACATACATAAAAGGAGACAGGTGGCTGGGCAGTGGTGGCACACGCCTTTAATCCCAGCACTTGGGAGGCAGAGGCAGGTGGATTTCTGAGTTTGAGGCCAGCCTGGTCTACAGAGTGAGTTCCAGGACGGCCATGGCTACACAGAGAAATCCTGTCTCAAAAAATATCAAAATTAACTAGGAGTAGCTATAGACTTCAGACAAAGCAAAAACCAAAGCAAGTAAAGTAATCAGCAACAAAGTGGGGTATTGTTTATTAAGAATGGGTCCAGTTGCCTAGGAAACATTAATCCTTGCAAATACGCAACTAATGATACAGCATCAAAATACGAGAGAAAAATAGATAGGTTTAAAGGAGAAATACACTAATCCACCATTAGAGTGGGAAATTTGAGTAATAAGTCTGTTAAAAAAAACGAACAGTGCTGGATTTGGCTTTTGTAGAGTTTCTGCCTATCATGTATGAGGCCCTAGGTTTGTTTGATCTTCAGCCATCAAATTTTTTAAAATTTTAATAAATTTTATTATTAAAAACTTGCAAATAAACTGTATGCTGAAATGAACTAAATCCCAAATCTATACATCTCAGTGGACTGCTCTTCAGTTAGACTAGCACATAAATATTACATATACACATGAATTTGAACATGTATGTTTATGTGTGTCTTAGCTGCTTTAATACCATAGCATACACAATCAACTGCTGGTAAATAAATGAATAAATAAACCAAAAAATAATTAATTGCCCTTATGAATATTGATTCAAAACACATGCTAAAAGAAATAACATGCTTTTTTCAATTCTAAGAATTATACCCCATGCCTAAGTCTTCCAGAATGCAGAGATAAGTCATCAAAAGCCTCCCAGTGTAGCTCAGTACATAAAATGAAACAGTATGCTATGGTATCACATCCAATTAATAAGAAAACTCATTTTTTTTTGTCAAAATTCACCCTTTCACAATAAAACTACTGAACAAAAAAATATCAGGAATTATCACAACATTAAAAAGCCATATATTAAAAAGCCATAGCTAACATCATATACAATGGTAGATTTTGTCCTCTAACAATTTTTAATAAATAATAAATAAAATATGTCCTCTAATATCAGAAGTAGGGCAAACGTTTATTCACTCCTTACAGCCAAGCAATTAGACATGGAAGATAAATTCCTGGTTATTGTGAAAATGAAGCTTGCCACTTTAAATGAGAGACTGAAAATTAATCCATGAACTGTAGTGGTATTCAGCCTTCTGAACCTACTATAGAACACTGTCATCTACAATGTGCTGAGTGGTATTCACAGCATTCATAGACAGCCTGGGTGCATGCACCCCGCCAGTCAGCCACAGGCTGACATGTCTGTAGGGCTCTAAATAATTATTGAAATACAAATTGTATACTTTAGAAGGAAACATTATGTCAAAAAAAAACACATGTAAAAGTCATGGACTGATACATATACATGTACACACACATATATCTGTTTTTGTTATCTTTTCAAGATTTATAAATGTGTAACCCAAAAATACTTTTTAAAATAACTATATGTAAAATAAATTTATGGATAATCTTTCTATGTTTGTGGGTAGGAAAAAAGTTGTTTTATCTTTATCCTTCAGCCACTCTGTGCAGACTACTCTTGTTTCTCGTCCTTTTCAATATTTTGTGGGTATTCTAAATATATGCACCCAAGTTTGTATATTTGAATAGTGTATATCTTAGTTACCGTTCCTATTGTGTGATAAAATACCCTTACAAAAGTAACTTAACAGAGCAGAAGTCTCTTTTAGTGTCATGGTCCCAGGAGTACAACCCAGTAAGACAGAGAAGGCATGGCAGCAAGAGTGTGAGGTGTCTGATCACTTTGGAGTCACACTCAGGAGGCAGGGCAGTGGTTACTCATGCACATCATTGTCTCCTTCCCAGGGAGTGGTACCACTCATGGTGGGTAGGACTTACTTTAGTTAACCAGATCAAGGTAATCCTCCATGGGCAAGCCCAAAAGCCTCTCTTTAGGTGGTTATTTGGTCTCAAACTGACAATAGAAACCTTTATGCTATGTAACATAAAGCACAGACTCCCTCGAGTTGAAGGCTAATAATCTGGGATTTTTGGACTGTACAGAAGTGGTTACCTAAAAGATTTCAGGTTTGTTAGCTCTTTCTCCTACTGATGCAAATTCATAAAATCTGAACCGCAGTCTCTCTCCCTTCCTCTTTCAGTATGCACAGATCTTAAGAGAAAGACTGAGAGAGTCTTTTCATGATGTTCAGTATGTGGAACCTCCATTTGATGACTCAATTGCTGATATAGGCAAAGAATGGAAAAGTGCCCTGGCAAAATTAAAGTTTGCTAATTCATATAGAATGGAACCATTGAAGAAATTCCAAGCACATTCGGTAGAAACTAAAATCCAGCAGATATTAAAGGTAATTAGGGACCAAGGGTATAGCTCAGTGATAGACACTTGGGTAGAATGTATGAGACCATCATGGGCCACAGTGTGTGTGTGTGTGTGTGTGTGTGTGTGTGTCCATTCACTATAGAGACTGCATGAAAAATATGGAGGGTAAATGGTTCTATAATCTTCTTTATGTTTGTTGAACTCAGTCTGAATCTATGGTGAAAGACAACCAGTTCCCTGTAAACTAAATTCTGACATGTGTTAGACATTTGACGCACTGCAGGTAGGACAAGAAACATGTATTGGTGGCTTTGCTAGTTGAAAGCAAACTGGTTTTAGTGGTGTGGGGAAAAGACATTTTTTTCTAGGTCAGTAACTACATAGGTAGTACCAAAAGATGTTGTGCTTAAGCAGTTTTGAAACCATGTCCCATACAACAGCTGGAGCTGTAGGTGCTGCCTGTCTAAGCTTACACTCCTTTACCTGTATCTGATTCTTCTGAACAGGCCAAAGAGATGCATTGAAAGAGGCTGTGCTAAAAATTGCAGTGGCAGTGATTTATACAGTCCCTTCATAGGTATTACACTGTGTATTTTTAGTAAGGTAGTGTAATTCTAAATACTTCCACTGGAGGTTTTCTTCAATAAAAACACATTTACTTTCATGGGTCATAGGTCTAACCATGCCTTTCCATAACCAGCTCAGGGTGGGTTTGAAGAACCTGATGTTTGCTATGTGAAATGGACTTGCATTCACATTCCATTATCAACTGATGGGCCCCATAAAAAACTAAGGCGTGGAAAGGTGGAGTCAGGTCCCTCTGTACTAACTGGGAAATGGGTTAGAAAATCGGAAAGTATGATTAAAGTTGTGTGGGCTGAGCAGGCAACTCTAGAAAGCTTTGTGCCTAGGAACGTAAGGGAGGCTGAAGCAGTGTCTTCTACCGCCTTTCCATCTCTGGCAGTATTCCTTTCTCCTGGTACTAGAGAGAAACTTTCTTCTGAGACTTTATCTCTTGCTTTCAGGAAGCATAGGGAAGGCCAGGCTACTGCACCCACAATTTTTCAAGTACTTTTGGGTCAAAATAACATGAGAAAGAAGCTAATTTTAAGGTAGCACATTCTGAACCTCTCTACTACCTCCCACCCCTCCATTTCTAACTATATATTTGAAACTAAGTGATATTTGGCAAAGATATTATAGCTTACAGTTTGGGGAAAGAATCTGATCAACATAAATAGCATATGTGATCTAAGAGTGTATAGTTTTGGTCTCCCACTTGAAAATGGAATTCAAATCACAAAATGAAATTAAACAAAATTGAATAAATGGCCTGGGTATGAATCACATTTACAGAAGCCACCCCAGGGTTCTAAGGCCAAATGGAGCATATGAAGCTGGAGAAACTCCTAGACAAACAAGCAATGGTCTGGGACCATATCAGAGAAGATTGACCTTGAACTTGAGTTAGATTCAAAAGAAAGCAGATGACACTGAGTACTGGGAAGATAGAGCCAAGCTCAAATGCAGGCCTCCAACCAACTATAAACCTGGAAGGAACCTGTCAGCGAGCCAATAGCAGAAGTTGGAAAGAGAAGAGAAGAAAAGGGGGTAGAAGTAGCAGGGCAGGAGGATGGAGGGAAGATATTTATTTGACTTTATGTTCCTGTGAATCAGATTGATAGGAGTCCACTTATTATCACCAGAATGCAGTGCACAGTCCTGGGTACACTCCAGAAAGCCTGTTAATTAAAGGTGTTGTCATCGATCAGTTCTTCATGGGTTCAGCTTCACTCTCACCTTGTAAGAAAGGTTCCTGGGATGAAGAGAATGCTCAGCAGTTAAGAGCACTGTCTGCTTTTCCAGAGGGCCCACATGGTGGCTCACAACCATTTGTGACGTACAGCACCCTCTTCTCGCCTCACTGGCACTAGGCACACATGTAGTGCACAGGCATATATGTAGGCGAAACAATCATACATTTAAAGTAAATCTGAAATTTTTTTTAAAAAGGGTTCCTGTTTCATGGTCTGTGAGCCACATCTCTTTTTCTAAGATGTTAGTTTATTAGTAAATATGGTAAGTCATAGTTGCCATAAGGAGTAAGAGAGAGAGAGAAGTAGGTTTTGATTCAAGGACCCAGAGAAGATAGCAGGGACAGAAACCAACTCTGGGCCTAGAAACAACAGGCATTTGGAAAACTCAATCCAAATTTTTACATACACATAAACACAAAATGTTTCCTTCCTTTACTATGAATTTCCAGAAACTTTTTGAATTTTTCTTGTCTCCCTAGTGAGAAATGGAGACTGGGTTACTTACAAACAAGTTGACAGAGCAGCCTCAAAAACAGAAATTCACAGCTCAGTTGTTGATCATGGAGGGCAATTGAACTTAACATTTTGGGGGCAGGGTCTCACTATTGTAGCTTTGATTGGCCTGGAGCTCACTGTATAAACCAGCATGGCCTAGAACTTATAAAGAACCATTTGGCTCCTGAGTGCTGGAATTAAAGGCATGTGACACCAAACCTGGTTTTGACAACTGAACATAATTTTGAAAACATTTTTTTTTCAAACTTGTTATTAAAAGTAAATTGGTAAGTATATATGGCCATTTTCAGGAATTTGTGTATTTTAAAACAGTTGTATTACTTAGATACATGCTTTCTATTTATATAAAACATTTGGTTTGAGAATTGAAACATTTTTCTTATTTTTTTTTAAAGGACAGTCTTAAAGATGTCAAATATGATGATAAAGCCTTCTCTCATTTGTCACTTGAATTGGCAGATCGAATATTGGCAGCAGTCAAAGAATTTGCATACCATCGTTATAAATTCATTATAAAAGTATTATTTATTCAAAAGACTGGTCAAGCAATAAATGTAAGTGCCATGATGATCTAACATCTGTTCCTTTGAGCTGTGAAGTGTCCCCGTGGATGGAGAGATCCCGAAGGAACTTGAATACAGAAATATTTTGTTAAAAAGACTTCTCTTTTTCATTGTAAATTCTCTGAGAAGTATTAGCCTAGAAATACAATTTTACTATCAATAATTTGCTAGATTATGTAGCTTGTTTCTTGGTCATACCAATTTTGGTTATTTAAATATCATTTAACTCAATCAGTAAGCCTGGTGGCTCACACCTTTGATCCCAGGACTTCAGAGGCAGAGGAAGGTGGATCTTTGTAAGTTCAGGGCCATCCTACTCAGCATAGCAAGTTCCAAGATTACAGAGCTACATAGTAAGACCCTATCTTGAAAAGATCAAAGCAAATGTTAATTAATTAACCAGTAAGTTTCATTTAGGCATGTTAGGTAATGAAAAATGTTTATAATTTGATGTTGGTATTAATATATGCTTTTTAGAGATGAACAAGAAAGTTATGGTTTAATAATAGTATGTTTATGTGTTAAGTTGACAAGGGTCAATTGTGCTGGCTATTTTTTTTTAAGATTTATTTTTATTTATTTAATGTATGAGTGCACTATCTGCATGTACACCTGCATTCCTGAAGAGGGCATCAGACTCCATTATAGATGGTTGTGAGCCACCATGTAGTTGCTGGGAATTGAACTCAGGACCTCTGGAAGAACAGCAGTGCTCTTAACCTCTGAGCTATCATCTCTCCAGCCTGTGCTGGGTAGTTTTATATAAACTTGATACAAGCTAGAGTCATCTGAGAAAAGGGGACCTCAATTGAAAAGTTGCCTCCATAAGATTGGACTGTAGGCCAGCCTGTAGTGCATTTTCTTGATTAGTGATTAATGTGGGAGACTCCAGCCCATTGTGGATGGTGCCATTCCTGGACTGGTGGGTACTGGGTGCTGATCAAGCTGGTAAGCATCTCTTCCATGGCTTCTGCATCAGCTCCTGCCTCTAGGTTCCTGTGGTCAGTTTTCATTCTTGCTGTGGTTTCTCTCAGTGGACTGTGATTTCCCCAAGTTGCTTTTGGTCATGATGTTTCATCACAGCAATAGTAACCCTAACTGTGACAGACAGGCAGATGGGTGCTGATGGTAAGAGCTATAAACAGAGGTGGTCCTACGTCCATGGGGAACTGTACCAACATGCAATACATGCACTGAAGAGCAGGAAAGTTACAGGTGGTGTTACCATGACTGAATAGCAGGGCCCATGCTATTCAGGAATAGACAGAGATTGAATCTTTAAGTTGCACTTTATTCAGTGAAGACAACAGGCTAATCCCTGTAGACTACCTTTCATCTTGGACAGCAGATTAGAAAGGAGCAAGAACAAGGCCATCTGTTACTCCAGAATTCAGTCTTGCTTCAGATCACATTTCTGAGACTTGTAATAGCCATGTCTCTGGTGTGAACCTGTTAGCCTCTGGGTGCTTCTAAGCCGGGGAATGGTAAACTCACAACAATCCAGTCATTAGGAGTCATACATTTGAAACTTAATAAGCATAGATCTCTTTTTATAATATGGAGTAAAACTTTAGCTTTATAACACAGACTATAACAATGGCCTTATGGTTTTTCTTTTTTGCCATCGGTAAATTCTCTATAGGAAAATGAGGTAGGGGTGACCTGCCAGAGCGGCTGCTTGGGACTTCCCAGAAAAGGGAAGGCTGGGTGATGGCCCGTGAGAGGAATCAGCTGTGCCAAGCCAGAAAGAGCATCTGAGCAGAGGTCTAAGGCAAAGCTGAGCTTAGTAGGACAGGGAAATAGACATGTGCCATAATGCCAGTGTGACTAAAGAACAAGCTGTCTGGAGTTTAGGCTCTTAAACAACAGCATCTCTGTCCCCATTCTGTGAGGCTGCTCAGCCTGTAACCACCTGTGTAGTCTTGAAGGCTCGCTGATGTGCTGTAACTGCTACTGGCTCAGCTGGATGTGAACATTCCAGATAACCTGCCCCTTGGCTTACAGCAGTGCTGCCCACCACTGGGTTTCCCTACATTCATTCTAGCTGTCCTCCTGTGAACTGAACCTCCCCATATAGGTGTCTCAGCACAGCATTCCACAAAAGCCAGGCCAGAAACTACTAGGCCTTTGATGTTTTGCTTAAGCTGTACAGTGTCACATTCTGTTGCTCAGAGCAAGTCAGAAGGCCACCTCATTCAAGGGGTGAGGAAATAGTCTTTTAGGAGGAACCACAAGGAATCTCTGGCTATTTTGGATCCATCACAGATATAGTACAGCTTGTCTTGACCTTGCAGGCATCACAAAGAAGTCATAGCCTATTTGTATAACTGGAACTGTTGCTGCCAGACTAGGCTCTAACAAGGCTTTTGGCTGAAGATTTTTAAATGTGGTAAGAAGGATTCCTTACCATTGTCTGAACACAGTAGACTGGCTTTATAGGCCCCATTACAGAGCCTTCTGTTCCTGCCTAGGACTCACTATAAGGCCACTAACCGCCTCCAGAAAAGAAGGGAGGCAATCAGTATCACTCCTGATTCACCATGAATGGAAAATTGGTCTTATCCTATAAAAATACTTACTTTTAAAACATGTATATGTGTGTTTGGAAGGATGGGTAGTGCTCAAAAGTGCAGGTACCTGAGTTGGCCAGAGTGATGGATTCTCCTGGAGCTTGAGTTACAAGTAATGTAAGCTATCTGATGTGGGTGCTGGGAATTGTGTCTTTTGATAACACAATGCACGCTATTAACTGCTGAGCCATCTCTATGTAGTGCTAGGATGGAACACAGGGCATTGAGTTGGTGTGTTATCACTTAAGTTACTCTACTCAGCCTAACAAATTATTTCTTAAATACAACTTTCTGAGACATTGACACACTATTTTAAAAAGCCAAACCACTGTAATTTAAGTTACTTAACACATTCCATCTGAGTCTTTTAAATTTTGTCTTACAGATTGCCAGCAGATGGATCTGGGATGTGGCATGGGACAGCTGGGTAGAAGCTAAACATGAAACAGAGTCTTACTTGGCATTGGTTTTGGTGTTTGCTCTCTATTGTGAATAGCTCAGGAGCAGCAATTCCCCCCCCTTCAAAATAAATGATATCTACAGATCTGTGAGCCTCATGTGTTACCTTACACATGCCAAACACACAAGTGAAAGCCAGTTGTACTTACTTGTTAACGTATGTTACCTCAAAGCAGTAGAAAAGGTAGGTATGAATTCTTACAGATTCCAACACAGAGGTATAGGTATTCTTAAGTTTAAGAAAATTAGCATAGCCAGGCATGGTGCCCTATGCCTTCTTAATCTCAGCATTTGGGAGGCACAGGGAAGTGGATCACTGAGTTCTAGCCCAGCCTACATAGTGAGCTCCAGGATAGGCAAGTCTGAGAGTGTATCTCAGAAATTAAAAAAAAAAAAATTAGAACTTGCCATAGGAAATTAAGTGGAAGTCTCAAATAATATAAATACAAGATACATCTTGGAAAACTTATAAGGGTAGATGCATTTGGGATGGTGTTTTATTATTTTGTGTTCGTTCTTTTGAAAGGACTCCCTAAGCTTAAAGGAAAGATTTTATAAAGTATTAGTGTTTTCTTACCTAGAGTCCTCCTTCTCTAAAGCTTAGATTTAAGCCAGTTTTAACTCTATATCCTTGTCTTCTCCACGTGTCACATTGTCTGCTGTCTTTAACTCTCAACTCCTTTTCATTTGCCCTGTTCTCAAGTCAAACTAGAATAAAGGATAAACCTGAACATACTTCTAGTTTTTCAAATTGTTATCCTTTTCCTATCTTGAAACAGGTGGTACTTAGTATCAGTTGTGTACTTGATGAGACTCTAGAATCATCTATAACATCTAGGTTAGGTTAGTCTCTGGACATGCTTGTGGAATATCTTGACTAGGCTGAGGCAGCAAGACAAGATCACTGTGGGTAGCACCAGAGCCTGGGATAGGATCCTGGACCACACAGAAAGGAAAGACTGAGTTGAGTGCTTTCTCTCTGCACTCTGATTGGGTGTGATGTAACCACTGGACTATATGTACACTTGAATGGAGCCAGAGAAACCCTTTCTCACATAGGTTGCTTTGTCAGAGTATTTTATCACAACAGAGAAGGAAATAGATAAATCTCAGTTTCCACATTAGATCTACTATATTTGTCACCCTTGTCTCTTAACTTTCAAGTTTTATAACATTAAAATCTCTTTTTTAAAAATTGCAAGTAAGTTCTCTCCCTCCTACGCTGCCCTTAAGTTCAGTTATATACCTGTGTATCACTTTATCTTGAAGCTGCTGATCATCCTGCTCTATGGCAGGCACTCCCTTCACCTCTGCCTTGTGTAGGTGAAGGCTGAGCCACTCACTATTTGTTGACTCTATCCTTCATGTGGACAACCTATGTATATATTTCATGTTGGGTTTATTGTCAGGAGCCTGAAGTCCTGGCTGTGAAAGGGAACTCGAATTCTAAAATCCAAGAGGTAGACCACCACCACCCTTTCTGATCTGGTCCTGTACATTCTTGAAATGTTGTGGGTAGTGGAGTGGATGGGGGATGGGGGGGGGATAGGAGCGCCTCTCAGCAGCCTTGTTTTGTTCATTGGATCTGATGTTTTCCTGGTGCTCCTTTCAAAGGGTAGGGTCTGGCTTTTCAAATGGCGAAGTCTAAGAACTAACATCCATATAAATCCTGTCCAAACACCCTGACTTCCATTTCCAGGGATTCACAATCCTGTGTCCCTACAGGTAATTGTGCTTTCTGACACTGTCATATGTTCTCCTTGCCTGACTGGGTCCTGTTCAGACAGAGTGCTGCTCTGACTTTTCCCGTGGCCATGAGGGCCACTATGCCAAGGTCACAGGAGAGGCAGATGTGTAGAACAAAGGAACCAAGGGCGCCTTGGGGACCCTGGGGTGTGCGGAGTGAAGATGGAGAGGTGGGGTGGAGAAGGCAGGAAGGATGTAGGGTTGGGGAAAGGGCACTGCAGGAGAGGGGCTCTCAAAGAGGGAGGAGGCGGAGCTCCTGGGGTGGTTGACCCTAAGGGCTGAGGAGAGATGAGGAAGTGGACTGAGGACACTCACCATTTACAGAAGGGAGAGAGGACCCTGGAGGAGAACGGGAGGTCACTGCCGCGGGTGTGGGGACCCAGGCTGAGAGGAGGGCCTGGGGGCGAGTCGGGTGGTGGCAGGATACGCGTGGCAGGGACCCTCAGCTGAGGTGCTGGTGATCAGGAGTGGGGCGGGAGGACTCGGCGTGGTGGAGACCCCCGGCTGAGGGGAGGAGCTGGGCACTGGGACGGGGCTGGAGGCACGCGTGGTGGGGACCCATCTTTGAGGGGAGGAGCTGAGAACCCAGGTGGGGACGAGGCAGGCACCGCCGACTGAGGACCCCCGGCTGACGCGCGCAGCCGGGCCGCAGCGCCCCCGCGCCCCGCCCCGCCCCCCACCCCGCCCCCCCTCCCCCGCGCGTCGCA
>NW_021605555.1:817861-843648 GCF_004785775.1 Grammomys surdaster | reverse complement strand
CGCGACAGCGGCGGCAGCGGCGGCGGCGGCGGCGGCTGGGACTAGGCGACGGCGGCGACGACGACGGAGGCGCGGGGCGCTGGGGCTGATGGCAGCGGCCGGGCCCGGGGCGGCGCTGTCCCCGAGGCGGTTCGACAGCGACCCAGCCTCCCCCGGAGCGCAGTCCCCGAAGGTGAGTGAAGCGCGCTGCCCAACGGCGGCAGCGGGCGGGGCTTGGGAGCGGAGCAGGGACCGGGCGGCGGGTCCGGGAGCAACAAGTGCGACGGACGGTGGGCGCGGACCTCGGGGCGACCTGCACGGCGGGCTGGGAAGTTGTCGGGAATACTAGGGACCGGAAGACTCGGGAAGAGTGGTTGAGACGAAGCGCCCCCAGCCTGGGAAAGTCGGAAAAGTTGCGGCCTTTGGGGATCTCAGTTGGGGAGACACTGAGCGGGACTTTCGCTCGGGGTCCCGAGTTTGTGGATCGCGGGTTCATACCCACAGACCCCGCCAGCCGAGGTGGTCCGCGCCACGTGCCCGTCCCTCCCTGCGGGGCCTCCGGCTGCTCTTCTGTGGACCTCATGGTGGCCCGGCCCGAGTCAGAGCAGCGCCCGGGGGCTGCTGGCTCCCTGTCCCGCCTGAGGGCGGTGCGTAGGAGAGGCCCTTACCTGGAACACAGTAGCCCTTAGGATTCCTAAGGTTGTGTGTGAGCTGGTAAACTGTGTCAACTTCCGTTACTGTTTCTTTTCGAGTAGATCATTGTTTTTAGCTAAAAGAAAGTGTTGACATACAGAAATCCTTAAAATGTTCACAAATTATAGTGCTTAAAATGCTCCCGGTCTTAAAATGAACCTTGTCAAGTATGGCATATGAATACTGTGGAAAAAATTAAATATTAAGAAAATAGATTATCTTTAAACTTCCACTTGATTGTTAGTTTTAAGTCTGTTTACTTCAGTTTTGATGAGTGAAAAGAATGGTTTCCATGGTTTTTTGTTTGTTTGTCTGTTTGTTTGTTTTTGAATTTGGAAAATAATTTTAGTAAATTCCTAGGTGCTCGAGACATAACGAAATGTAAAATCACTACTACATCAACATATATCAGACAGTTATGTGCCAGCCCTTGCTCTTGGTGTCCTCCTTTATCACTTCACTGAATCCTTGCATCAGCCACCTAGGTTTTCAGACAGGGAGAAGCTTGCAGCATTACCACACAGCTAGTGGAGGGCAGTGCTCAGTAAGACTCCAGGCAACTCCACAGTGGCGTGCTGATCTGGCATGCTGGCCTGTGCTGTCTTTTTATTCTCTTTCTCGGGTCTTTATTGAAATATATAGTAAGAGTAATAGTGTTAGGAGCTATACTACTTTGATTAAAAAAATTATGAGTTTAAGCCTTGAGTAGTATGTAAATGAACTGTTTTAAAAACATTTGATTACTTATTTCCTTAATGGAATGGCTCAACAACATATATTTCCTATGAGCTTATCACAATGTGCTGGGTTTCTACCGTAGAAGAAAAAGAATGCAGTTAGACTTCATAACTTGTGTCCAGTCCTACTTTGTCTCCAAAGTAGCTAATTAGAATGCAATCCTGTGGGCCAGCTGTAAGTGGAAGGGTACTATAAAATTTGCTAATATTTATTTCCCAGCTCAAATAGGAAGGCTTGCTTTGATCTTAAAGTGGTATGGCTATTGAAAAGCAGAAGACATTTGAACACAACCTAGTTGGTAAGAAAGTGAAAGCAGAGTACATTTAAACTATAGTTGAAAATTTAATTTTGTTTCGATTGAAGGTCAGTTTTTAGTTTTATTTCATTTCTTATAACAAATTCATCCTTTTAATTATTCTAAGCAGTTAAGTTTTCTAAGAACAGTAGTTAGAAATATGATTTCTCTTGTTGGTACTTAGGCAGACTAGAATGATACATAATCATCACTCTGTTTTTAATTCACTTTTAAATTTCTTATTTTTTAATCACTTAAATGTACAGGATGATAATGAAGATAACTCAAATGATGGGACCCATCCATCTAAAAGGAGGCGAATGGGCTCAGGAGACAGCTCAAGAAGTTGTGAGACTTCAAGTCAAGATCTCAGGTACTGCTACTTTAAGGTTCAGTAGTAACATTTGTAGACTGTTTTGCTCACTCTTTCTTTCCTTGCCCATCCCAGGCAGCAGAAACAGTTATTAGAAATTATATGTATCGGCTGGAGAGATAGATAGCTCAGAAGTTAATAATGCTTGCTCAGCTGGAGCTGGGTTATCATCACCCACATCTCATAATCTCCTGTAAACTCCAGAGGATCTGATGTTCCATTTTGGCTTTCACAGATGTTTGTGTACATATATACAAAGCAAACAAACAAATCTTTAAAAAAAAGTCATATAACATCAAAATAGGTCTTGTTCCTGAGAACTATTAAAAATTATGGTAAAATAGATATGTAAAACTCACCACTGTAATACTTTTTATATGTAAAAAGTATATATAATTGGTATGAGTGGTATTAATTACATTGACAATATCATGCAACCATCACTCTCAGCCCTTTCTAAAACTTCAGTAACTCAAACTGCATAACTCTCCAGTACCTCTTATTCCTTCCTGCCAACAGCCGCTGGCTACCACAATTCTACTTCCAGTCCATGAGTGTGAGCCATATATTACCTGCCCTGTGTTATCTGGCTTATCCGGAACCATATTATCTTCAAGATTCGTCTATGTTGGAGCTACATTTTGCTTATTCACCTGCAGACTGGGGTAGTGAAGTGAACACTGGCATTCAGAACCCCTGTTCTTAAATACCCTGGTATAAAACTAGAAGTAGAAAGCTGTACCATACAGTAATTCTATGTTCAGCTTTTGGAAGGTCCTTCCACACATTTCCATAGTAGTAGTATCATTCTGAATAGCCACAAATAATATACCTTGCAACATTACTTTTGGCTTTTGCTTGTTTTGATGATAGGCATAAAGAAAGACATAACATAATCACCCACTGTGGTTTTGTTTTATATACCATGGCTAGTGGTGTTTGCCGAATATTTTTTTTTAGGTGCTTTTTGACTATTTGATTTATATTTTTGGAGAAATGTCTGTTTACTTCTCTGTCCATTTTCCTTTTCCTACCCCGTTTTTTTTTTTTGTTTTTTGAGACTGGTTTTACTATGTTCCTCTGGCTGTCCTAGAACTCGGTATCTAGATGAGGATGGCTCATAGTACTAGGATTAAATGTGTATACCACTATTCCCAGCTGTCTATTTCTTTTTTATTTTTTTGCTGATGAGTTATGGGACTTCTTTATGTATTCTGTATTATGAATTTCTTTATCAGGTTTGTATATATTTTCTAGCACTCTATGGCTCTTCTCCCTCTATAGTTGATAGTATCACTTTTTCTTTTTAATTTTGTCTGTTTTTTATAACTTGTTTTGGGTGTTAAGCCTAAGAATTTGTTGTGAACTTAGGATTTTAGTTCATTCTGAGCTACTTTTCTTGCATGCGCTATGATGGGAGGTGAGGTTCCTTTCCGTAGCTTTGTGTGTTTGGGTTCTTTTCTGGCACCAGGTTTGGCTGTTTCATGAGCTAGGTTTTAAATGAATAAATGCAGCAAACCACTGTCATACTCCTGCATCTTAATTTAGAATTTAGGTGATCTTGATCAACACGTTCATTACAGTCTTTACTACGCAGCATTGCAGTTGAGTGCAGTACACAACAACTTCAAGAATACAGCTGTTGTTTGCTTCTGGGTTTGTAGAGTACAAAGAAATAAAATTATAGCTTATTGTTCAGTTCATTGAGAAAGCAGTCCTTGGAATTTCTGCTTTGCTAGTTGTCTATGACTTACTGAGTCATAGATAAGGATCAGAAGTTTCTTAAGTTGTATCTGGTATGCATGAAGTAATTGTAGTGAAAGTTAAATTAAAAAGATTGTAGAGTTGCTGCCTTGCTTTGGTTTCTCAGACCTAGTATTAAGAGTCTTGAGTTTTTAATTTTAACTGGCATGTCTTTATGTGCGTGCACATGTGGGTTTGGGTACCGGCAGAGGCCAGAAGAGCATAGTGGATCCTGAGCTGGAGTTCTAGATGGTTGTGAGCTACCTGATGTGGTGCTGGGAATGGAATGCTCATCCTCGGCAAGAGCAGTAAGTGCTCCTAACCACTGAGCCATCTTTCCAGCCTTAGGTTTTTTGCATGTATAGAAATTGCCATGTATACATTTGCATGTATAGACATTAAGTTGGATTTTTTATGTGATGTTTTGGATTATTATTTTAATCATTTTACTCATTTTGTAATTTTTCTCCATAAGCATAGCATAATAAAAAGAATTACAATTCTGAAAATTGTTTTGAAAATAATTCAAAATATAAATATGATTGAAATTTAATAAATGCCACATATAGGGCATAATGTGTGTTATTTTTCTTAGCTTCAGTTACTACCCAGCAGAAAACTTAATAGAATACAAGTGGCCACCTGATGAAACAGGAGAATACTATATGCTTCAGGAGCAAGTCAGTGAATATCTGGGTGTTACCTCCTTCAAGCGGAAATATCCAGGTACTTACTTATGGCTTAGTGTATTAACGGATGACATCGGACTTACAACAGAGACAGGCTACACTTGCTGAGTTTAACTTACAGTTAGCACTCAGTATTTTACTATAGAGGTAGCATGCTTCCATGTGTCACCTAGTTCTTTAGGGGCAGAATAAGTACTAAGATTATAGGTGTGTAACATCATACATGACTACTTGAGGATAAGTCTGAAAAGAAAAGTCACTTTATAGCCAATGTTTTTGAATTTAAACTGTTGTTCTGTGACCTCAGGAATAGAGTTAGCATCTAAGCCAAGCCTGAATTATAGGAAGCCATTCATGAGCTGCCCTAATGTAGTTAAATGCTTAACTTTGGATTGTTCTAGATTTTAGTTTTTTAATGTTTATTTCTTGAATTTGTAAGATTTGTGTGTGTGTGTGTAGTTACTAATAACACTTAGAATATTCAATAACAAGTGTGCTTAAAATAGTTATTTTTAAGTTTTTAAAAGTTCTAAGATGTATAGTTTCAGTTTTTAATAGTTTTTTTGCTCTGCTTTTGGAGATTTAGAGCGACGAGATTTATCTCACAAGGAGAAACTATACCTGAGAGAATTAAACGTCATCACGGAAACACAGTGCACGCTAGGTAATCAGCACCTATTGTGTCTTTTAAGCTGAACATTTGTAGGTGGTAATTAGATAAATGATACTTCTTCTAAAATATTTTACAAAATTAATAAATTATTTAATAAGTTGTTTACTTCATTTTTAATTGTTAAAATATAAAAGGCATGGTAAATTTTTTTTATACTACAATATAATTTTCTAATGATAACTTTAACAGAGTTGTCAAAATGTTTGTGTTTTGGGTGTAGACTCTGTATCGAAGTATAGATCTCACCATCTGTAGTACTGGGGATTGAACTCATAGATTCTTACCTTTGGCAATCTTGTCAAACTTTTAGTTCCTTATATCATATGCTTTATTGATAGTTTACTTTTGGTGAGTGTGTCAGTGTCAACAGGCACTTCCCAGTATAAATTCATCACAGCAGTAGGAAAATCCGATACTGGTGCTGTGAAGTTACATGGCGTGTGTAGACTGGTGAATGTTTTGAGATGTGAATTGATAGTATTTCTGATATATAGATTTGGAAACTAAGAAATATATATTGAGAAATAATTTTTACATAACCCATATTAATTATTAGTGGCTAGTATATACTATTCATAATTATTTCTAAGTATATTCTCACAGTTTACATAAAATAGAAAATCATTTGGCTCAAGAGTTGATTTTTTTTAAATTTTTTTACAAGATAATCTTTAGTTTTAATTTAATTTACTTTATTAGAAAGAGTAACTCATATTTTACAATATTAATTTTGCTTTGATTACTGTAAGATAGTAAAGAGAAGATAGTTTTGAAAAAGTACCTGTGTTCACTTGGCCTTAAAATATTTTCTTCACTTTCTTTTGGGGGGTGTCTAAAATAGGTTTAACAGCATTGCGCAGTGATGAAGTGATTGACTTAATGATAAAAGAATATCCAGCTAAACACGCTGAATATTCTGTTATTCTCCAAGAAAAGGAACGTCAGAGAATTACAGATCATTATAAAGAGTATTCTGTAAGTGATTTGAGGTGACTGATGTCTGTTTTAGGGGGTGGGGAGACTTTTTATAAAACTATAAATATGACTTCTAACTGGAATATTTTTCCTTTCAGCAAATGCAACAACAGAGTACTCAGAAAGTCGAAGCCAGCAAAGTGCCTGAGTACATTAAGAAAGCCGCCAAGAAGGCAGCTGAGTTTAACAGCAACTTAAACCGAGAGCGCATGGAAGAAAGAAGAGCGTACTTTGACTTACAGACACATGTAGGGTAACATAGTTCAGGAGTATCTGGGTCGCCTTTATTACTGCAGAATGGTCACCAGTCCATCATCATCATTATTATTATTATTATTATTATTATTATATTGTTGTGGTGCCAGCTGTGTTTATTTTCTCTCAGAAGTTAAGGTACCATTTTTAATGATGTATTGAATAATGCCATTTGCCTGCCCTCCTACTCTCCTACCCTTCTTCCTTTCCTTCTTTCTGAAACCTCTTTGCTTTATGAGTTAGTTTACCTAGCAAGACAAATAGTAGCTATGTATCTAACTCCTGTGTCCCCAGAGTGTGTGTGAGAGCAGCACACTGAGCTTGTCTGTTTGGTTTTGATGGGAGTCCCATGAGGTTACACAAATGTCACCTACGTTTCATAGAGGGAGCCAGGTGAGCTACAAAGAAGTTTATACACTTCACAAAACACCATGATGAGCCAGAGACTTAACACTGCCTTTTCTCAGAGCCTGTGTACATGGTGAATAATAGGCACAGAACTAAAGCACGCAGCTGGGAGGCACCAACTATCCCCTAGGTTATTGCTACTGTGTCATTGAAATTGGTACCTTTTCTATAGGGTGGGGACATGGATGTAGTGTACACATGGGAATTCTTTCTTGAAGCTTTGATTCCTAGGTTGGAATCAGTTTTCACATTTCTTGATCTTAATGCAGGTCATCCAAGTGCCTCAAGGAAAGTACAAAG
Source organism: Grammomys surdaster (assembly GCF_004785775.1). Taxonomy (NCBI): domain Eukaryota; kingdom Metazoa; phylum Chordata; class Mammalia; order Rodentia; family Muridae; genus Grammomys; species Grammomys surdaster. The sequence continues at coordinate 836,527 of NW_021605555.1, read as the reverse complement.
TGTTGCCAACAGACCGAACGAAGGTCAGTTCCTATCCAGTGGCTCTCATCCCCGGACAGTTCCAGGAGTATTATAAGAGGTATTCAGTACTTTAATTATCACTGCTTTCGGGGCCTCCTAGAAGTTTACGTTTATCAGTGATACCAAAAGATGTGTTGGGCTTGTGTCTGTATTTTTCTTCTTGGGTTCTGTGTAAAGAACACCATTCTATTAGAATTGAAGGTCTGCTGGTGAGGTCTGAAGTGCCACCTCTGCCTGCCCTGTCTGCATAGGTGCTTTCAGTATGGCACGTGGCCTAATAGTTTGGGAAGCTTTTGTGAAGTGAGATTCTCAGGTAGGTTCAGCTTCAGATCTTCTCCAGAGTCTTCACTTGAGTGGTACTCACAACATGCAGATTGTGACATGACAGCAGTGAGAGGTGAGATAAAAGAAGGGACTGATAAGTACCAGGGGACACACGGCCACACCCCTGTAAGTGTACTTCTTGTTTCCCTCTTAAATGTAACCAAAAACCTTTCAGACCAGGACAAATGGGTTCCTCTTGTTTTAAGAGCTCAGCTTCAGCAGTTGACCTCATTCTGGATGCCTGTTCTGAGTAGAGTAGGTGTTGTACAGAAAATGTGATACACAGCAGAGCCAGGCAGAGCACTTGCTGTTTGATATTCTAATTTAAAGTATGCAAAATTTTAAGTTTTTTAAAAAATTTTTCATCTAGAAATTTCTAAAAATCTGGTGGTGTTCTGTTAACTCCTATGTTCTGATATGGTGTTTTAGTACTGAGGTAGCTCTTGAACAATAGCCCCTTGAGACTAGGAGGGCTATGTGTAGCACCCAAACTAAGGGAGACTTAAGTGTTGCAGTACATGCTTTATAATGTCTTAAAAAGTAATCGCTGTTAAAAACTGTTTCCTAATTATTACCTAATTGTTACACACCATGCACTTGATGACGTTGTTAGGTCATCTTGTCAGTCTATGACCTTGGCTCTCTGCTGAGCCTGTTCTATGAGTGGAAGGATGCAGTGCACAAGTCGTCACAGCTCTGGCGTGTGGCTGAGCAGGAGCATGTTCTGGGTTGCCTGGGGTCTACTCCTCTCTGCTGACACATTAGTCATCATTTTTTTTCTTGCTTTGAGGGTAAAGGGAAAGATTGACATTATGTTTAGATAGAAGTAAATGGATAATCTGCATGGTCAGGGAAAAATGTTAAAATTTATTACTTATCCTTATCTGATGACCAAAATGAAATTCTCCCTACCATTTGTGTGAAGTATATGTGAGAGGCATAAAGCAAATTTCACAGCTTAAAGGTAGTTTTTACATAATTAGTAATTAAGGAAGAATGAAAGCAACCTTTCTGATGAACTTAGGTACTCACCAGATGAGCTTCGGTACTTGCCACTAAACACAGCCCTGTATGAGCCGCCCCTGGACCCAGAGCTCCCGGCACTAGATAGTGATGGAGACTCAGATGATGGCGAAGATGGTGGAGGGGACGAGAAGCGGAAGAATAAAGGCACTTCGGTAGGACCGTGCACCTTCATGGGAAGATCCTTGGGCTATTTGCTGACTGATTTCCTGGAATGTTAAATTGAACTCTATTACCAGACTGTTTGAATGAGACAGTTGCATATATTTCTAGAAAATTTTCACAAGAATATTTAGTGTATGTTGATATAAATAGGTTTTGCATTGCTTTTTTGGGGCAAGTTTTATATTGAAAAGCTTTTGAGCAAGATAGGCAATTGTATTCATTAATATTCTTCTGTCCAATTTGCTTTTTATGCAGGTTAAAAGACTGAACAAAATGATCTTTGCCACAGAGAAATGTAATTTTTCTTGGGCTGGGGCAGCACACATTACCCTGTGCTCCTTTTGCTTAATCTGGGGCTTCCTGCAGGAAAATGTTAGTTTACTAATATTTTGTATATTTAGTTTTCTGGGTGCCTTTTTCGTACAAAAAAAAATTAGTATGTGTGCTGACAAAAGAGAGTACTCATACCAAAAATTTAGCTGCTAAAAAGCAGGACATTTGCTCTCAGGGTTGTGACTTTCTTCAGAAATACACATTAAGCTACAGCCCTTTTATATGTTACATTGTAGCCAACCCAAATGTGTGTTTTCATTGAGTGGCATTTTATTTCCTTGTCTACAACTTCTAACACATACTTAATCTTATGTGTTCCATGAAACGTGTTCTGTCTGTGTCCTCCGTGGTGATGCCTCCTGTCAGTTACCAGAGAGGAGCTAGCTATGGAAGCTAATAATGACGAACTCAACTTTATCACACTGTTCTGTGAAATACAAATTAATCGATTATTTGAGGAAATAATTTTGACAGCATACCCAGAATTTTTTCACAGATTTTGACCTGACAGATTTGTTAACAGAGTTAATTCTAAGGACTTAATTAGATGTTAGCAAAATTTAATATAAAAAAATGTTAATTATAGTGTTGTGGAATTTAGAAATAAATCTTTATCTATAGAGGTGATACATTTATACAAATGTTGTTTAAAGAATATGAGAAAATGCATGTAGTACTTTACCAACACAACAGCACATTTGCACACATATGCAATGTACATATAGTATGTGTGATTGTGTGCACATACTGATCATGTGGTTATTGGTGCATACACAGTGTGATCACATGTGTACACACGTGTGCAGAATGAAACCACATTAGGATACAGGGTATATATGAGAGCTTGGGCCTCTGCAGACTATAAACACACAGAGAATCAGGAAGGAGACATGGTCATGTGCCCAGTCATAGAAGGATGTTTACCGGGAGACTATGGACAGCTTAATTTTTTTTTTTCATTCACTTTTCATAATTTATGTGAATATAAAGTTGTTACCAAGTATTGAATTATAAAATGAATTAAATGGTCAGATACTGAGGTCTTATTTCTTGAACAAATATGTCATACTGTGGTGGGTAGCTAGGGATATGGCTTTGGATCTTTTACAGTTTGAACATGGTTATGTATTTGAAGGTCTTTCATAATAACTTCCATCATTCAGGAAAAATAGGTATTTCTATAAATACAAAAACTATGCATCCACGTGGTATGAAAAATATTAAAGCTGTGTAATATAATAATAGTTGAGTTAGTAATTCCATTTTTGATGACTTACATCAGGAAGTGTATTAGTTGACTAGGGTACTTGCTAATAGAAATAGTTATTGGAAGGATAAATAACTTTTAACATGGCTTTTCTTTATTTAGAAATGAATTTCTTAAAATCATATTTATATTTTTCATTGAAAAAAAACTTTTAACTTAAAAAATGTTTTCTGTCATTTAAAAAATTGAGACTCAACTGGGTCCTGATTCCAAGGAACCTTTGTTTTTACTTGTTTGCTACAGGACAGCTCCTCAGGCAATGTGTCTGAAGGAGACAGCCCCCCTGACAGCCAGGAGGACACCTTCCAGGGAAGACAGAAATCAAAAGACAAAATGGCCACTCCAAGAAAAGACGGCTCCAAACGTTCTGTACTGTCCAAGTCAGTTCCTGGGTACAAGGTAGAAGAAAAAAGCCCCTGACTCGGCCTCTTTCCTGGCCAGCCTCTCCCTCATACGTTAACTCTGAGCCTGAGGAGCTGAGCTCGCTGCGCTCCACCATCCTGTTCTGTGCACCTGTCCACTGCTTTCTTTCTTGTCACTTTTGGTCATGGTATAGCTTCTATTTCCTGTATATAAACAATATTTGGGTCTTCATCCCTTTAAGTAATAACCAGACAAATAGGAGTTTTTAAAACATTCTTTCAAGGCAGAACTTTTTTTTTTTTTTTTTTTTTTTTTGAGTGCAGGGCACACATGTCTAGCATTTTGAATATCTGAACAGTTGATGAAGCTTAACTTGGTAAGCTGTGAAGTAGGGATGGATTTAAAACCACATGAGGTGGTATTTTTGTAGTGCCTTTCATTGAGAATCTTCAGGCTTATTCTAAGGATTGTTGGATCCTGTTTGCCAAATTCTGCCAAGTTATGGATAGAAAATAGGAACTGTTACTTACATCATTGATGTTGTATAACCTTTGGCAGATAGCTGTTATACCATTCTGTTACAAGGACTAACCTAGTTTGTGGATCTGATTATTCTTAGAGTAAGGCCATAGATTTATTCTTTTTAACATTTGTTTTCTGTCTGCCTCTCCCCTTGAGAAGTTGGATGAGGGTTGAGCAGCTGTAAAGGTGCAATGGGATGTAGGAGGAGCATAGAAGGAATGGACCATGTTCAGCTTTGTGACGTGGATGGTGATGGTACAGCATACACTCCTGGTCTTGGCTGTATTAGAATATGTATCCAGTCACTAAATGGAGGTATACTAAATGAAGGTTGTAAGTAAGAGTCTTGCTGAGTGAGTTGTTAAACACCTGTGTGTTAGTATTGTGACAATGGCACATGGCAGAGAAAGACAAGAGAAGTGAACTGTGAGTACTGTCAGTCAGCCCCACTGGAACACGTTCTGACAGTGCCTATGTACCATCCACTTAGAACATGCTTTTGTGGCATAGCCACACAATTGATAGCTCACTCAGCAAGGATTCTTTCCAAGGACAGCTTCAGTAGGCTGCTGTGTGATTTTGTATTTTTGTTTTAACATGTATAGCTTATCTATGCTTTTTAAACTAAAGATTTCAGTCACTGCTTAATAACTGAAACCAAAAAAACTCCAAAGATTACATTTCAGAGGCAGCCTGCAGGAGCCAGTATATGTCACTGTCTTAGAGGTGCCAGTGGGAGTGACAGCTGTTGGGCTGAGGAAGTGTTTAAACAAGGAGTCTGTTTCATCATGCATTATAAATAGAGAATATTGAAACAGACATAAAATACGGGCTAGAACTGAAGAACTATCCATATTATCACTGATCTAGTGAGTAAATCATATAGATTAACCTTAGTTAATAGTACTCAAGGGAGCCTCATATACAAAATAAACATTTTATAATCTGTAAACATTTTTAGTAACTAAAAATGTTGCAGGTATTTCAAAGATAGAACAGCCAATATATAGATAGTATATATTAATGTGAACACAATTATTGAAAGTTAACCTCTGTATGGAAAGTATTAATGAGCCAAGATGTGCCTAAATATTAGGTTACTTCAAGCTGACACACACTTTAGAATATGGGAGTTAAACATAATATACGTGATATAATAGGATGACTGGTGCTTGCCCTCAACTTGTAGGACGGTATTGCTTAGGTTACATTAACCTGAAATTAAAGTGTGACTTTTAGGCTCAGGCCTACATACATAATTAAAATCTATACTATGTTAGTGCTACCATGAAAGTTTCAACTTATTTTGCTATTTTTTCAACAAGAAAAGTAAGTATACACGAGCCTTTTATTTGAGATGCTGAGGGCTGTTGGCTGAAGAAAACTAAAAGGCTGTGGCAGTGTGCAAAGGCGATCAGAGAGTCTTAGTGAGGCACTGGGCCGTCCTCTCCCTCCCTCAGTGCTGATCCTTACTTTGTCTGTGAGGCCCTGGATGCAGGCTGTGGCCTGTTAGAGCCTGGACTGCAGGAACAGTGTGCTTTTGTGTGTTGAACTGCAGCATCTCTAGAAAGTGCTACAGTGGTCTCTCCTCTTCCACTGCCATGCCCCCATCTATCACCTTCCTTTCTTCCTCATCCCTCTCCCCCTCTCCCATCCTCCTATATTTTTCTTTTCAACAAGATGAAGATTATTGGGTAAGAAACAAATTGAAGTGGTTTATCCAGAACATTATGTATAATTTGAAAGGTAAACCCTGAAGTTTCTTAGTGTCTCCTTTTATCCTTTTATTATAGAGGCATTATGTGTACTTTAGTGATTATAGAACTTGAATTGCTCTAGAATGTGAATTAATTTGTGTTTTATTCCTTTTGAGTTGCTTTGTAAAGAGTCTCCTATGAGGAATTGTCTTTTCAGAATTTAATATTGTGTGGCTTCTTCCCTGACTTTAGTAAACGGTATTAGAGGGCTTACTCTGCAAGTATCTAACTTAAACTCTAAGTTTATCTTTTACATTTAGTACAGGTTATTGAAAGTTCTACTGCATATTATAGCAGTTAGACTCAATCTGATAAGTGAATTTCCTAGCTATTTTTTTACTGATGTCCAGGATACAATTAAAGCATGTGTGTAGGATGCAGCTGGAATAGCAGAGTAACTAACTGCTATCAGGTGCTGGGAGAGCAGGGTATAAAATAGAGAGGAGATGCAGAGTAGTCAATGGGACATTTTATATGTTTGTTTAACTCCATATTTATTATTTTGTAGAGACATTTGTGATTGTTTAGTTATTGTTTTTTTTATCATATTTATGTATAAGGTTGACTTTTTAAAAAATAAATAAGCCAAAAATTGTTTTTGAATGCCTCTGTCATCTTTTGCAAAGAAAATATTAAAAAAAATTATTTAGGTCTGACAAGGTACACAAGTGGCAGTGAGATATTTAAATTGAGTTTAGATCTCTGTGGTGTAGTAATTTAGAATGTATTTGAGTGTTAGACTATTACCTTGTAATCATCTTTGTTCCCCTCCCCCACTTTTAAAACCATTTACTCACGCACTTGTACCTGTAGTACAAGTGAGCACCATTTGTGAAGGTCAAGATTAATGATGCTCAGATATCCCTTCCTTCCCCTGGTAGTTTAGGTGTAGGAAACCTCTGATACTTTGTCCTATTCCATGTTTAAAGCCCTAATTCTATGTATGTTTTTAATCTGAAAAAGAATACTCAAAATATGCTTTGTGTATTTCCTACTTGATTACATTCTCCTTGTCCGATTACATGTCACAGTGAATGCTTCTCTCCTTTACCATAGTTCTCTTAATTCTTTAGTCATGGAACAAGAATATGCATATAACTCAGATTTCTACAGACATTTATGTGTGACTGTATGAATGAGACATCTTTTAATTAAAATGTTCAAATATTGTCTTTCTAGTTTACTTTTTAAGATTTTATAGGTTCAGCTTTATATCTCTGAAAAAATACCAATTTTGAAATAAAGTGAATATATAAGTTGTTTAAAACTTAGGCTTAAGTTTTTATGTGTGGTCACTGGTACATGGATTTTCTTTCCCAATTATCAGTGCCATTTGACATCCTATTTCATTTTCCCTTTTTGGTCTTATATGGATGATGCTAAGTGTAGAGAGCACAGTGCACTAAATTTAGGCACACAAGTTTATGCTGTTTATGGAGTGCAGTCTAGGCTTTCATCAGTAGAGGAGGTTTATATCCATCTTATATCCGGTTTCGTCTTATAAAAAGATTTTCATTAGCAAATTATGAAAAGTAAAAATAAGGTAATAACAGAATCCCTTTTGAACCCATAGTGAGTTCTTCTGGCATGAATTTATAGCCCTCTTCTACCCTTCCAGCCAAAGGTCATTCCAAATGCTCTATGTGGAATTTGTCTGAAGGGTAAGGAGTCCAACAAGAAAGGAAAGGCTGAATCACTTATACACTGCTCCCAGTGTGATAACAGTGGTAAGTAAAGATGTCTCCTTAAGATTTTAACCTCACCCTGCGTGTTACCTCAAAAGCTAGGGTTTATTGTTATCAACAAGGTGTCCATCAATGAATCAACAAATAGTGACTAATTAGACATAGACAAAGCCCATGTATCCTCTACATTGTGTTTTGATGTTTCTATAGTGATATTAAACATGACTGCCATTCTTGGGAACTAATTTTTATATGCCTTACGTTAAAAGTTCTTTTGTGAAATGCTATTCATGTTGGTTTTGATTTAGGCCACCCTTCTTGCTTGGATATGACCATGGAGCTTGTTTCTATGATTAAGACCTACCCATGGCAGTGTATGGAATGTAAGACATGCATTATATGTGGACAGCCCCACCATGAAGAAGAAATGATGTTCTGTGATGTGTGTGACAGAGGTTATCATACTTTTTGTGTGGGCCTTGGTGCTATTCCATCAGGTAAAGATGAAAAAAACAAAACAAAACCCACATTATCTTGTGTGATGAAGATCTCCCAGCAATTTTTAAGGCTGCATAAATGGCATGAACATGTTCCAATTATGATCAAGCTGTTTGTCCAGGTCATAAGATACTTGATTTTCATCCTTGCAAGTAAGGGACCAAAGGACAAATGAGATGACAGAATGTCTAGGTTAGGTTTTGGGGGGGGGGGGGGCGGGGGGGAGTATCATTTGAGGTATAAAATGAGCTGGTGTTTTCTACTACAATTACTAAAGTAACAGCACCAGTCTGTCTCAATGGTTTGATTTTATTTTTAAAGGTTATCTATTAACAAAGTGACTGCTATGTCTTTACATATGCTAAAACATTTTTATAAAGTGAGGCAGCATGACAATTCCAGATAACTTTAGGATGGACACAAATTCAAATAGTAAATCACAGTAATTCTATTAAAACATTATACAGGTAATTGTGCAATTTGAAGACCTTAGTTGCATAGTTAACACTGTATAGTGCTCTATAAAAAAAGGTTCCTGGAAATCCTTTAGAAATACCCAACTTGAATAGTCACTTAGGTTTTTGTAGTAATTCAGATCAAGTATGTGTGATAGGTGCTAGGTTTTAAAGTGCATGGAGAAGAGAGACCTGTTAGAATAGTGGAGGAAAAGGCCATAGAAAGCCAGCTTTAACAGGTTCTATGTTAGGAATTGTGTTGTTGAGGTTTCAAAAACATAATGGTATTTGAATTTTAGGAAGGATAACAGTAATTTTTTTTAAAAGTACAAATGATTGTTTTGTCTTTTGGCCATGCACTAAAAGTTCACATTGCATTGGATACACTGATTAAGGGTTGTTTACATTTTCTTCCTTGGCTTAAGGAAGCAGTCAGTACTCCCTCTCACTGAAAAATCTCAGGGAGTTATCAGTACAGATAGCTCAGGAATGAGTTTAGGTGGTTTGTACTCAGTCCTATAAAAATAAAATTCCACTCTATATTAACTAACAATTTTTCTCCTAGGTCGCTGGATTTGTGACTGTTGTCAGCGAGCTCCCCCAACACCCAGGAAAGTGGGCAGAAGGGGGAAAAACAGCAAAGAGGGGTAAATAGGCTTTGACCCTCATGTTTGGGATATTTGGTGCCAATTTATTTACAACTCTTTCATTTTTATGCCAATAAAGAACTTTTTTTGAAGTTAACTATGACCTTAAACATTAAGTTGATTTATTTCTTTATTAGCAACTTCTACCCTTGAAAGAAAGTCAGAGAAATGGCTCATTCCCCCAGACTTTAATTTCGTAGTATTGTCTTTTTCCAGAGATCAGCAGAAAGAGGTAGCAACTTAATTTGAAATATTTCTTCTTGAATATAACAAAGTTACCACTTGTTATGACTCTGTCTTGACCTGATTAGGTAGTATCATAGTAACCTAATAACCAGAGAGCTCCAAGCTGGCTAAACGGAGGAAAGGGCAAATGGCCCAAGATCTGGTACAACTGGATTTGGAATCATCATCATCGACACAGCAACAGTTTGTAACTACTTGCTGCCAGGAAAGCTTGCTTAGGTATCAGGTACCATATCCCTACTATGCACAGAGGCTCTGGGAAGAGCGAAGCTGTCACTGCATTTCCGACCTGGCTTTAGTACCTCTTTAAAACTTGAAGTGCTGTACTTCATTTAGAACGTCTATAAATTCTACAGTCATCAGCCTTTTAACTTCTGCACTAGCAGCAACGTTTAATCTGATTTATACAGCCTGTTACTGTAATCTTTTTACTCACCTGACTAACCAAAATGTATTTAGACATTTTATTGAGCAGACTCCTTTTTATAGGAATTTTAATCTCTAAAATATTGTGCTTGCTGCTTTTCCTGTTTGGGGAGCAAACTGAGGTAACAAAACTGTATGGCTTTATTTTTCCATCCTAGTCTAGAAAAAAGTAACCAGAATTTCACCAGGTCAAATAGCAAAGGTTCGCAGCAAACTGTAATCGCTCCGTGCAAATAGGGGTTTGTGATCCAGCGCATATTCAAGGGATCAGAAGAGAATTTCAAGCACCAATTTCAAAATGCTAATCAATATCGTCCAGAGGACTGACTCCTCTTCTTGGGCTGCCTCCTCTGGAGCGTAAGCTTGCTTCTGACTGGCTCCTGTTGGATCAGCGGCATAGGCAGCCTCTCCGAATGGGTACTGATCCACAGTTCTGTCATAGTATACCCTCATCTCAAAGTCGCTCTCATGGTGAGATGGGTGTCCATAAATTCCTATCCCGACCGGTCGCTGGAAGTGTGCCGGTATAGAGACCACGTCCTGGCCACAAGTGACAGACTGCAGCTCATACTCGTCGAAGCTTGGGTGCGGAGTGCTGTCGGACACATAAAGGTCTGCATCCCCCCTCAGGCTCTGCATCCTGAGAATAATTTTACCTTCGTGGTTCAACCGCAAGTAGCTGTAATTCCCGGCTCCTATTTGGCCCTGGACCACGTGCAGAAGGAGCCACTCCTCCGGGACGTCGTCGTCTTCCACACATTTTACCAGGGTCACCACCTGGGACGCCAGGATCATCAACAGGGCGCAACTCCAGGGAATAGCCATCGCTGGGACACTCAACTCGGGGACTCCCTCATCTGCAGTCGCTGTGCTGGGAAGGCACGGGTGACAGGCTTGACCGGAGGTGCTCGTCCACGCAGACCAAGATGCGTGCACCTGGGTCCCGGGAACCGACGGTGGGGAAGGGGAAGGAGAGAAGGGGTAAAGAATAGGGAACAGTAGAGACAGAGGGGCGGAGGCGGCGGGTGGGAAGAGGGAAGCGGTAATTGGGACGTTAGGACAGGCCCCTGGGGGCGCAGGTGTCTAGAGAATGGCGAGGTCGCCGACCCCGGACTCACCGCCACGCCCCGCAGGCCACGCAGCACCCGCAGCATCCGGGCTCAGCCTGGAACTCACCCCAGCTGGCGGAAGAGAAGCCGCGCCCGGAAGTGCGGTACTCCGGAAGCGAGGTACTCCGGAAGCGAGGTACTCCGGAAGCGAGGGCTTTTGGGAACCACCTCGGGCCTAAGGGGCCGGAAGTGAGGCAACGCAAGGCTCTCGCGATAATGTAGCAGCTTTTTTTTTTTTCCGTAACCATAGCGACGCGGCGGTCGTTAGCGGTGAGTTCCGGAAAAAGTGAGCTGGATGGTCGGTGAGGCTGTCTGGGATTGCAGCTTGCCTTGGCTCCTCATCTGGGGGTAGTCGCAACAGGCTCCCGTGTGGAGGTGACTGGAAGCCTGCTCCCGGACGGCGGAGGGCTGAGCTGCGCGCGCGACTGGTGCGCGGTCCCCGACGGCCCTTTCCAGCCTTCTCCCGCGCCCCAAGAGCCGCGCGTGAGTGGCCTCCCTAAGCCCTGGAGCACAAGGCCCTGAGTGCAGGCAGCACCGGGAGGGCTGCTTTTGGATTTGTCTTAAACCACGACAGAAGGAAAATATAAATTTTAACATGAGAACTACTAGTAAGAAATGATCCTCCCCAAGTCCATTCCATTATTTTGTAACAGCACACTATAGACTTGATATATCAGAAACAATTACCATCCTCCTCTGTCCCCCCACATGCCCCTCACAATTCCTTCTTTTTTCTTTGGAGTATAATTTTGTAATTATATTTATGTACAGAAAATTTAGTGTACATTTAACCCAGTTAGCCTTTGCCTTTTCCAGCTTGGCAATGCAAGCCACAGACTTAGGACCCAGGACATTCCCTCCCCAGTGGCGGCAGATCTTGTCATATCTGTCATTATAATTGGTTCTACTAGCTTCCAGCACCTTAGCCAGAGCACCCTCGTCTTCCGAGTTAACCTGTGTGAAGGCAATATAGTGGTGCATGTCTTCCTGTTGACCAGGCCCCCAAATCTGGCCTTTCCCTTGATGATGCAATAGGGCACCCCCATCTTTTGACACAGGGCAGGCAGGAAAACCACCAGCTCAGTGGGGTCTACATCATGGGCAATGACCACCAGCTGAGCCTTCTTGTACTCCACCAAGGTGGTGACTGTATTGACTCCTGCTCAGAACACAGGTGGTCTTTTAGTAGGGACATCCCCTTTCATCTCAGCATGAGCCAGTAGCCTTTGCTTCTTCTCTTGCTTTGTCTCTAGCCTGTACTTGTGGGCAAGCTGTTTGCCTGTTCAGGGCCTGGGTGAACTGGTTAATAGCAGGAGGTACTTTGAGCTGCTTATAGTGGCTGGCTCTTTGCTGCTGCAGCCTGAGGTAGTGGGGCCATTTAACGAAGCGTGTCAGATCTCTTTTGGGCTGCATGTCCTGCCCAATGCCAAAGTTCTTGAGCCTTTCCTGAACAAAGAATGACCACCTTATTTGGCCTCCTGTTTCTTGACAATGAGTGTGTGTGTGTGTGTGTGTGTGTGTGGGGAAAGCAGGGCCACCTTCTTTCCCTTGACCTTCTTTCCTATGGGCATCTTGGTTGGCTGGAGGAGAGAACACACACAATTCTCATGTCTGGAGACTTTCCTGGTTTATAAATGGGTGGCCTCAGTATTGGAAAGGCAAGTAGTTCTTGGTCTCCTTTTACAAGAACACCAATCCCATCAAGGAGGTTCCACACTCAAGACTGGGATTACCTCCCATCATCCCTCTGAGTCTTAAGACTATCACCTTGGAAGAGAGAGTTCTGGCCAAAAAGTTCAAAATTAGTGGCTTGCAAAGTAGGCCAACAAAAGCAGGATACTAGTTATTTCTTAGCTTACAAAAAAACAACAAACAAACAACCCAAACCAACCCCTAAGTATAAAGGTAGGATCTTTTGTCATATTTAATAATTTAGGTAAGAACCTGAAGCCTTAGTAATAACTGAGTGTCATTTTGCTGTGTTGTTACTTCTGTTAGCTATTTGTTAGTGTTATCCTCAATATCTAGGTCTTCAGAGTCCCGGAATTGGAGCCCAACTCCTTTCCTAGCTTACGTGGGAAACTTTATCTTTTGATGTAAGTGAAGGTTCAAGGGTATTTTATGAAGCTGCCATTTTCTGTGGGAGCCAATCAGCTATTGAATTGCCTAATTATGGTTTCCAAATTCAAGAATGAAATGACATGATTCTACCTGTGTAGCTACTGAGAAACATGTTTGACATTATATAATCAGAAGGAAACAATTTTTTTTTCTTAAGAATTAACACAGAATTAACTAGTTTTAGCAGTGATGCTCCTTGGGTGACAGAGAGCAATCACATGTATACTTGTGTAGACTGTATAGCTCTTAATATATCTGAGATGACTGCTTTTTTTCCTACTGACTTAGCTTTAGAGCCAGAGTCCCTTTACCTTTCACTCATCACTGCATTTCTTAGAGTTGCTCCCCTAGTCTCACACACACTGAGAACTTACTAGAAGAATAAACGTAGTCTTTCTTATCCTTATCTGTCCCATGTTCCAGTGTATAGGATGTCTGGGATGTGCTATTCCAGGTTATCTCTGAGGAAACACAGTCAGACAGTGGGTCAGAATGGTAGACCCAGCATTACTGCTGTGGCACCTTCACTAATTAAATGGTTAATTCTCTGTGTATTTTTGCCATTTAAAAGTTAATTCCCATTTTCAGGATGAGTTTAGTGCTATACCAAACAGCCCTAGTATGCTAAACAGCCTCTTCCTTCTGCATAGAACCCGTGAAGCTGTCGGCAGTCAGAGCCTCCTCCCAGGCATCTTGCAAGCTTTCAGACCCCTTCTGTCCTGTGATGCCACTTTTCGTAGCCACCCCTTGCTCCCTCCCCCTCCCCCTAGATTTTTTATTTAACCATGTCGGAGATTCATGTAGGTAAGACTTCCAAGGGCCAGGCTTATAAAATGAGATACGTTACTCATGCTTTTTTCTGCTGCTTTAGTTAGAACACAGCCATGTGGTTGTACCTGACTACAGGGGAACTGAGTAATGATGGTTAGTTTTGTGTCTAAAGCAGTAGTTCTCAACTTCCCTAATGCTGTGACCCTTTAATACATTTCCTCATGTTGTGCTGACCCCCAACCATAAAGTTCTTTTGTTGCTATTTCATAACTGTGATTTTGCTATTATGAATTTTAATGTAAATACTTGTGTTTTCCAGTAGTCTTAGTTGACTATTCAACTGTTCAACTCCAAAGGTGTTGTGACCCACAGGTTGAGAACCACTGGTCTAGCAGGACAGAGCAGTGCTTTGGTGAAAGATAAGCAGTTTCCTTTCCTGGGTCAAGGTACCTAGGATGGTGGGGTGGGGTATATCTATCCTCCTCACACAGATCTCTTTATGGGGCCTGAGTGAGGCTTCTAGGGTCCAGAGACCTATAAGCTAAGCTGATGTAATGTTGGCTTTCCAGTGGGGTACATTGGCTGTGTGTGGTCAGGTTATTGTAATGGAAACTGCAGAGGCAGCTCATGGCAGCTATAAGGTCCTGCTGATTGGAGTTGGGAGTATTTCTCTGATTGCATGCTGATTCTGCTGTGTTGTGAGGTCCTCATTCTTCTGCCATGGCCACATCTGAATCTGGATGTGCTTCTCTATAGAGCATGGCCCTGCCCTTGGGAGAAGTATACTCTGTGGAAGCTGTTGTGTTTTCGTTTGTTTATTCTTGGCTAGATTTTTTTCACCTCAAGGTTCCCTGGAAAATAGTAGGCTCTGGCCAGTATGAGGCCCCTTTGCAACAGGTATAGCTACTTACCTCTACTGTACCCCTCCGGGTCTTCTCATTAAATCTGTTTTCGTTGGATGTAGCTGCTCTCCTGGTGGCTCATACCCTAAAGTTACATGGACTAAAGGTAAACATGCTTGAGATGCTTTTGGCTAAAAGGCCAAGTCTTGACTACTCACCTTGAGGTGCTTGAGGCCAGCCTGGAAGCTCCCATGCTGCTGCACACTTTCCACTTCTGCTTGCTCTCACATGGCCTCATCAAACTTGTGTGAGGCCACCACCCCTGTGGTCAGCCAAGGGCCCTGTGCTCAGTCTATGTGTGGCCAGGCTCCCTGGCTATCTTTAGAAAGTCTTGGCATGTGCTTTATTAGTATGACATGAATCTTCCTCTTCTCTGGGTCCTGAGGGACTTTCTTTGCCACCCTCCCCCACTTGGTCAGATATTGAGCAGTGTCCAACAGTGTCACTGTATCTGGTTATGTGTTAGTTTGGAGAGCTGTAGAAAGGAATCTCAGAATGTCAGTCAGTAGCTTAACACAGCAGTCTCTCCACACAGCAGACAGGCCATCTTGCCCTCCTGATCAGAACAGGCTCCCTGTTCTGGGTCTTTAGTCTTCTTTATTCATTAGGGAGAAAATAGAGCTCCATCATAGACCATGCCTGTGCACTAGTGGGATAATTGTTCGAGAGCTGTACTTGCTAGAGTCTTGTAGCACAGGCTGCCCTTGACTTCTAGAGAGCTGGGAAATGTCAGTTTTGCTACATTCCCCTGGTTTGAGGGAGAAAGCTGAAAGTATTGGATGAAACCTATTAGGTGACTGCCCAGCTATTGATTAGAAAAACAAATGTCTTCAAGACAAAAATAACTTTGTGATGACCATCAGTTTTAGGAGGCCTTTGATCAAAGGGAGGACAGGCTGTCAGCTAGGTAATCCTGGGCTCTGGAACTGCCTGTGTGTGTCTCTGATTCTCTCTGTGGAATGATCTAGTTTTCTAGATACTCAACATCTCTGATTGCTGCACATTGCTGCCTGCAGGAGAGGCAGGTGCTACAGCTGAAAATGTCAAGCATCGGCAGCAAGGGGAGGCTGCAGCAGCAGCAGTGTGAGTTTATAAGTTGGCCACAGAGCTTTGGACCTCAGGCTCAGTGCTGCTCCTGAAGATGGCCATACATCTGCCGTCAGACTTTCCTTGATGTTCAAGGTAGTCTGCTGTAACTGGTTAACACCAAAGAGCTGCTATGAATGAATTTATCTGTTGTAAACATGTCAGCCTACTAAAACCTGCTCACTGACACTCTTGTTTGGAAACAGTTTTAGTTATGTCAGATGTTGAGTCCTGAGAGCTGTTTGTTTGCTTTCTGCTTTTACTTTTAAGATTTTTGTCAGTGCAAGACTTCTACAAGATCAAACCAGTCAAAATTCCAACACGAGACTTCACCCCCACTTGAAGAACTATTGGCAAATGATAATAGCTTCTAGGGGAGAGAGAGTAGAAAGTCATCTTTCTTTGGGGGTGTGGCCACTGCTAGGTTGTTCATGCCTCACTGAATAGCTCTGACCGTGCATACACTGGTTGTACTATTTGGACCCAGTGGGTTATTTCACAAAAACAAAAATCAAGAGGACAGGAAGATGGGAGGAAGAGGACATAGAAGATTTGTTTGTGACAGTGTCCAGAAGGAGTTGGAGGAAAGGGAGAAAGGGTCAGAATACATCGTTTAAATATATGGAATTCTCAAGGAATAAATTTAAAATACTTTATTAAAAGAAGACATGGCACTGTGTCTCTGACATTTATTCTTTGTTGCCAACTGACCACATCTGGACTTTACTAAAACTCAAGTGACTGGACACACCTATGAGGAATTTTTCTTAATCATCAGAAGTTGGAAGACCCAGATGTAAGCTGTGCTATACCTTTTGGTGGCAGTCTGCATGGGAGAAGGAAGTTCTTTGCTCTTTTCCTGCTTACCCTCACTCTGGCTGGCGACTTGAATCCTTCACTGGCATAAGTGTCTACTTCTTCAGGATTCCAGTGTATGCTGAAGACATCTGAAACATCCAGCCTCACTGAACACTACTAGATTTTTGGATTTTCTATTTCTTGACAGCCATTGTTGGTTTAGCCAGACTACAGGCTGTAAGCCACTTTAATAAATCCCCCTTTTATGTAGATTTGTTCTCAGTTCTGTTGCTCTAGAGAATCCTGACTGGTACAGTGTCCTTGAGTTGTCATCATACTCTTTCTCTGTGGTCCTATTTGCATCAAATTATATGTGTATGGATGTGTGTATAAATGTGGTTGAGTATGAGCATATGTGAAGGTGCATACATGTGCGTGTGCATATGGGTTTGGTTTCTTCCTGTAAAATTCCCCACACTCATTGTCTTCCTCAGAGGCTTGCCTGTGCTGCTCCATTTGAGACCTGGTATCCTGGCAAGTGCCACTGCCATGCCTTCTTTCTTACTTCTGTGTATTTAGACTAATTCATTCTGATAGCTCCTGCATGGTAAGAGCAACATGAGGTGCTTCACTTGCTACCCTCCAAATTTACACACTGTGGGGTAGGAAAGTGAGTCCTGTTTCTTCCCATGTAACTGCAAGAAAGTTGAATTCCAAGCCTAGAGAATGCCGCAGCAAAAGGTTGGCGTCTAATGACCACATTTACAAGTTAATTTATGATACCCCATGTTGTTCTGTCTCAGAAATAATAGCACTAGTTGTTCAGGCCAACAACCTAGGAAGCTGTTTCACTCCTATAGCCCCTATCATCCACTGGAAAGCATAGCTCATCAGTGTTACAAGACTGCATTGTCGTCTCACCTGCTATGGTCCTAAGCTTGGACATGCCAGGAGCTTCCTCTACCAGAGCCACAGCCAGACCCATACTGTTCCTGAAATAAAACCCCAGAAGTCTGTTTTTTGTTAGAAACTGTAGTTTAGGATCTACAGATCCATCTTTCAGTGTTTCAAAGCAAAATGTTTCCATAGCCAGTGAGGCCTTGCAGATTTCTGACTTACTGTACTGATCTACGCCTCCAGTCAGACAAGAGTTGTCCTGTTGAAGCAGGCATCTACCCTTGGAAGGCAACAGTACCAGACCAGGAAACAAAAGCATCAGCTACATAGAAACTTCCAAGCCACAGTGGCCAGTGTGTGGGGAGAATGGAGAATTTATATTCTAATTTAGATCATACGTTACTTTACAAAGCAACAGAAGGACTCTTTCATTGTTTGAGCTGGAGGAAAGAGGCAGGTGTCCTGAAGATGAGGAATATTTCATGGTTCCTAGTGCATGGTGGCCATGCAGGTTCCTCATAGTTATGCACAAAGTGTTAAGTCTGTCCTGTATTGATTCATCATGGGTATTCATGGGTGCCTGCTGTATGCCAAGTCTGGCCTGTGCTCATCTTGTGTTATAGTTTGATAGACATCTGTTCTTCAGCCGACCGGTGGTAGTTTAAGCTATGAAACTGAGGTCTTTGAAACTCTGAAACTACTAGTATAGGATAAGCTTTGCATTAGGGCAAAGACTTTCTGAATAATTTTGACAGTGTAGTTGGTGAAAATCATTGCCAGCTATATGTTTGACAGAATTATTATGTGGACCCCCCAAATTAACAAGAAAGCAAACTACCCAATTGAAAATGGGCTCTGGATGTGAGTATAGTTCACAAAAGCACTTAACTGTTTATACATGTCTAATAGACACACACACACACACACACACACACACACAAACAAAACAAAAACCCAAAATGTTAACATCTTTAGCTATTGAGAAATGTAGATTAAAACTGCTTTGAGATTCCACCTCTCACCAGTCATAGTGGCCTTCATTAAGAATACAAATGACAGCAATGCTAATGTGGATGTGCAAATTGGAAATGCTTGATCATTGTTGGTGGGAGTGTAAATTTGTTCAGCTGCTATGGAAATCAGCCTGTCAGTTACTCAAAAAATTAAAACAAGACTACATGTGACTCAACTATACTACTCCTTGTGTATATCTATCCTTATCATATCTATCTATCATCTATCTATCTATC
>NW_021605555.1:780869-817851 GCF_004785775.1 Grammomys surdaster | reverse complement strand
CTATCATCTATCTATCTATCTATCTATCTATCATCTATCTATCTATCTATCTGTCTGTCTGTCTATCTGTCTATCTATCTATCTATCTATCTATCTATCTATCTATCTATCATCTGTCTATCTATCTATCATCTATCTATCTATCATCTATCTATCTATCTATCTATCTATCTATCTATCTATCTATCTATCATCTATCTATCTATCATCTATCTATCTATCTATCTATCTATCTATCTATCTATCTATCTTCTATTTGTCTATCCTGCTGGAGACATACTGGAACATCTATGTTCATTGCTGTTCTATTCACAATAGCTAGTAAATGGGAACAATCAGCCTAGATGTCCCTTAATGAAAGAATGACTATTAAAACAGTGTGTGTGCACAATAGAATTTTATCCAACTGTGAAGAAAAATGAAATGGTAAATTTTGCAAATTAGTGGATGGAACTGGAAAATACATTATGCTAACCCAGGCCCAGAATATCAAACACCTTTGATATGATTATAGCTTTGATTTCTTTGTTGAACTTGGGATGTCTGTAGAGACATAGGAACTAGAAATGGGCCATGAAGATGGGAGACGAGGTGTGGAGGGAGGTGGAGATGGTAGAACATTTGTGAAATGAAAATGGAGGGAGTACTAGGGATGGCAGGAATGTCAGCTGGCTGGTCACATGGCATCCATAGTCAGGAAGCTCACAGATTACTGATGCTCAGCTTTCTTCCACCTTGAAAAATGCTTTTATTTGTGTGTATTAATTAGACACAGTGATGATTTTATTATGGCATTTCCACACATGTATATTATGTTTTGACATATTCGCCTTGGCTAATCCCATTCCTCTTCCCAATTAGTCCTCCTATTTTTCATACCATTTGTTTCTCTTTTTTTGTGAGCCAGTGAGTGTTTACAGGAATATGAGTAAAGGGCTATTTGCAGGAACATGGGCACCTTACCAGTGATGTTGCCACTGAAGAAAATGTCTCTTTTTTCCTAGCAACAATTAGCTACCTATGAATCCTGAGGGAGATGTGGGGACTCATAGCCTACTTTATCCCTTCCTCCATGTCAGGGTCACTTTTTTCTTTTCTCTTTAAATTGGATATTATATTTATTTACATTTCCGATGTCAACCCCTTTCCCCATTCCCCCCTCCCCTGAAACCCCCTATTTCATTTCCCCTCCTCCTTTTTGCTTTTATACCATTTTAATCACATGCAAGTATTAAGGTCAGTTCTAGGTTGAGGAACTAGCAGTATAATCGATGCAAATAGTCAAGGAACAAGCAGGGTCACTTTTATGTAGGTAATCACAGAGGATGTGGCTCTAAGAGGGCATCAGCCATGTCCTTCCCAGAAGACTGTGCTCCACAACTTTCCACCCCTTTGTCTGCCTCTTACCATCTTTCCTTTCCTTCTTCAGTAATGAGCCTTGGAGGAGGTACTATAAATATCCCATTGATGGATAATCATTCAACACTCTCTTATTTTTAGTTACTGCTGCACACTGCAGAAGGAAGGTTCTCTGACCAAAGCTGAGAGCAGCACTAATCCATGAGTAAATACTTAGAAGACAGTTTGACACCATTACTCATCCATAAAGCAAAGCAGCACTGTCAGATTCTATGGTCTTGGCTGCAATGTGTTACACTTCAGAGTAAGTGTGAGTATAAATGAGAATCCTTTGTGATAGATGCTTCAGGAGCAGGAGCATGTTTTTGCACCAAGCAAGGCCAGTTGATGGACCATCTAGGATCCAGTTCTATTACTCTGTATTTTCTTTAAATCCCACTGTTCTTAGTTTTATGTAAGAAGGTCCGTATTTTTCCTTCTGATGATAAAAAATTAAAGGATGGACTGGGGGCACTATCAGCTGTTTGCAGAGAGGTATAGGCATTATGATCACCAGAAACCACATGACTAAAGGTTGGTTGGCTGTGCCTTCAAGTACATCTGTGCCCATAGTGGGATGGGATGAGTGGAGTCAAGGATTCCTCTAGCTTACTGCACATGGGTCTAAGGTGGTCATGCTCAGTAAACTATTTAATAAAGTAGATAAAATATCAAAAACATTTTTGTCATTTTATGCTTGTTGAGACTTAGAAATACATTACTGATGTTCTAACCACCACAGAGTTTTGAGATATTTGAATGCATTCAGATCCATTGAGATACTCCCCTGAATGTGGATGCTCCCCTGAGATTCCTTATTTCTATTGCAGTCTTTCAGCAACTCCACGTATGCAGGAGTCTTCCTTCAGGCCAGTTCACTGGGAGGTGACTGTTCACCTTCACACTCCCAAAAGAGACCTAGAAGGTGGAGGGAGTCCTGTGAAATAGGGACCATGGGAGAGCAGAAGAGTTCATTCTGTGCTCACTGCTACCTTTACCTTTTGGGGAGTTGGGTGAGTGGGTAAGCGTGGTATATATACTCATGCTCATAGTGATGAATCAACTGGACTTTCATGTGTATTACACACAGTACATGTCCTCACCTTACTTATGCTTTGTATTTTCAGGCTGATAATGGAAACTCCTCCAGAGATGCCCTCCACTGATGGCCACATGAGTGATATAGTTACAGAACGATACGTGGTTGAGTCTAAGAAGTCTGTAGCTCATGCTTCACTTGCTTGTAGCACACAGCACTGTGCTTTTCCTTTAGATGGGAACCATCTCTGCGTGTGGAGCCCCAAGGACCCTTCTCACCAGGCAGGTTACAAACCGAGGGTGTTCTCGTTAGGTCCAGGCTTGCAGAGACCTTGTCCTGCCTATTTGTTTCTCCCATATTCGGGAAACATTAGCTTTCATGAAGTCAACTGTGAGCTATGGCAGGATGATGTTTATAAACAAAAACATTATGCTGCATTCTTATTTTTAAAATACAAATGGTCTGGAATTTACTTTCTTTAAAAAAAAGTCTTTGCAAGAATATGAGCAAGAAAAGATCCATCTCAACCTAATGAAGCTTCCATTCACATACCAGTTCCAACGTTCTTACTTTGCAATGAAGAATAAAATGTTAAGGAGAAAAGTGTCCCATGTAGGTGCACACACCTAGGAAGCCATGGCCAGGTCAGGACTTCTCTCTTACTGTGTGCAATGCCATTTTGACCGCTGCACCAGAGACACATTTTTTTTTTTTTATGTTTAAACTCGATGTGAATGGCATTTCACACTGTGCATTTTTCTGTAGCAGTTTCTTTTGTTCACATGCATTTAGGAGAGTTTGTTGTTCTTCCTTTTGATAGCTCCACAGTATACTGAACAGATTCTATTTCATCCATTGTATTTTTGGTGAAAATTCTCTCTCTCTCTCTCTCTCTCTCTCTCTCTCTCTCTCTCTCCTTCTTTGTTATTTACTGTTTTCTGGTATACTCACATAGAAGTGGCTGAGTTACAGGTCATGAACATACTTAGTAGATAATATCCAGGAGGTTCTCAAGTGGCTGTTCCAAGTTGTGTGTCTTTGCTGATGGTCAGAGCTATGGTTGATCACACCTTGTCTGTATTTACTCCTTCCAGGTTAGCCCTGGTGGATACAGCAGTCCCCTGTTACACAGTTCTGTCATGCTTTTCGATGACTAGGGTTGGG
Organism: Grammomys surdaster; assembly: GCF_004785775.1. Taxonomy (NCBI): domain Eukaryota; kingdom Metazoa; phylum Chordata; class Mammalia; order Rodentia; family Muridae; genus Grammomys; species Grammomys surdaster. The sequence goes on along the minus strand of NW_021605555.1, from coordinate 814,250 downwards.
AGTATTGTTGCATGTTGATTGCTCACTAGATGTCCACTCGGCAGATGTACGTGTTCAGGGACCACCCCTTTTGTTTGCAGTGCTGGAATCTCTTGATTTTATTTCTGTCAGTTTATCTATAGTTTTCATGTTGGTGTAAAGATCTTTATATATTACTCAGGATGAACTCTCTTCTTCAAGTTAGGATTTATATTTGCTTCTGGTAGCTTGCCATGCTAAGGGCAGATGCCTTTTTGCTTCTTGGGTTTGGTCTTTTCTGGATTCCTATTCTAAGGATGGGAGTTGGCAGCACAATGCTCTAGTCTTAGTGGGTTGAATTCAAGCAGAAATGTGGTCATCCATCCATACTTTTTATATCCCCTAGATTGATTTCAAGTTTGCTATATAACACAATCGATATGACAGAATGAATGGTCTGTACGTCATCCTATATGGTACTCATGGTATAGCCTTGAAAAGGATGCACTTGGTTATATTGTGTCTATGTTGTTAGGTCTTTTTAATGTCTTAGTTTCTCAGCAGCATTTTATAAAACATCCAAAAGTTACTCCTGAGGAAGATTTTCTTTCTTTCTGGGGTACTAGGGATTAGACCTAGGGCCTAGTGGATGGTAGGCAAATGTCACTATGAGAGACAACTGCCTGGAGCTCCTGTGACCGTGTTAACTTGTGTGCACTTAAACTTCCAAAGAACCAAAGGACCCCTGACCACTGGGCATCTTACCCTCTCTTCCATCTGTATGTTTTCCCTCTTTCCTGCGACCATGGGGATTTGTTCATCCCCTCTCTCTATCTGCACCAGGATTATTATTTCTCTAGTCCACAAGTTCTCATTGCCAGTCTCTCTTCCACACGCATAAACACATACATCCCAGTATCCTCCTGCTTGGACTTAACTAGTGGTTTCCAGTTTCCTTGTATGTTTGCTATCTGACCTCTTTATATACCCTCAGCAGCAGCAGTTTCAGCCACGCACCCTTATGACTTTGCTTTACTTACTGTTAGAGCCAGAAGAGTGTCCATATCTGCTGCTGTGTAGTGGCCCAAATGTGTTCATCCTCTTCCAGCTCCTCCCTTAGCTGTCAGCATAGCCAGCATCTCTTCTGATCCACTGAGTTCTCAGTACACAGTTGTTTAATAAATGGGAAGAAAAGCCTGGGTACCCCGCCTCATTGTATCAGTGTGCCTCATCCTAACAATGTGCCTCGTTGTGTCAGTGTACAGTAACAACCAGTAGTGATGTGAGCACTTGAGAGAATAATCAGCAGTGTGTTTAGGAATTATAATGAATTAATTAAAAGTCAACACATCTAATAAATACATATGAAAACTTTAGGTTTGAAATTTTATTGTTCTTCTATATTTTTTGATGTTATAAGTAACCTATTTGTTTTTTAAGCTTCTCACCCTACAAGGACACCACCAATTGATTACTGCTGTGGTTTTTGGAAATCAAATAGATCCACTTCTACTCTGCTCTGCATCAGATGATTATATTATAATGTGGAATGTGGACGAATGCAGAGAGAAGACACTTAAAGGTAAACAGATGTAGAGCACAGTTTAACAACATTCAAGTGGAGAAATGCTGAGGACATACCTGTTGTAGGTATAGTGGCAGGTGCAGTGCTTGCCTGCTGTCTTGTTAATTTGCAGCTTCACAGAGGTCATCTGAGAAAAAGGGAACCTTAATTGAGAAAAAGCCTCCATAAGATTGGCCTCTAGGCAAACATAGAACATTTTCTTGATGGATGATTAATCTAAAAGGGTCCAGAACATGGTGGACAGGTTGTCCTGGGGTGTATAAGCAAGCAAGCTGAGCAAGCCATGAAGAGCAAGTCAGAAAGCAGTGTTCTTTCATATAGCCTGCCGTAGTTTCTTTCTTGAGTTCAGGCCCTGACTTCCTAGATGATGAACTATAAGCTGTAAGAGGAAATAATATTTCCTCCCCAAGTTGCTTTTGGCCATCACATTTGATCTAATTAAGATACCTACCTCGGAGAAGACTGTGGGTTTAATCCTAGCTCCACTAAGGTAATAACTCATGTATAAATACATTTGTGACAGTCAGGGAGTGGGACCTGTCCCTTCAGTGCTGCAAGTCTAGTGTACCATGTCATTAGCCCCACTGACGATTGCTGGTGCAGACTTGTGTTGGCTTCATTCTTCTGTTTTTTTTTTTTAATTTTAAATACCAATATTGTAGACACCTGAGGATGTGTGGACAATTTGGAGTATCTTAGCTCATGCGCAGGTATCCTAGGGGTTTATAATATTCCATGTTGCAAACAATGAGGAAGGAATAGGCTTGTTTTCTGGATGGAGGTTTCCCACTCAGACTGAATAGATAACACATTTTTCACCCACACAGGTGAATAGTAAGATCTGGGAGTGTAGATAAGGGAAAAGTTTGTTGACTTCTGCAGAAATGTAACTGAGCTGGGGCCTGGGATATAGGTAAAAGGATATGTCTGCAGAGAGAGAGAAAGAGGGAGGGGGAGGTGGAGGGAGAGGGGGGAGGAGGAGGGGAGGGGGGACGGAGAGAGAGAATGTGTGTGTCTGGATATGAAGGTTCTGGCTGGTGGAAACTGAGAAAGTACGTGTAATAAGAGCTTTCCCAGTTGAGGCTGATGGTGCAGGTGGGACCACATCCCAGATGTACATTTATAGGATTATGCTGAATGATGCCAAGTGACCACAGAATTCTAACAGTTTGTGCCTCACTGGTGTCAATGAGTGAAGTATGCCAGAAATGTAGCCAGACAGATTTGTGTCTTTTTACAACTTAACAATTCTTTTGAATAATAATTCTCAAGGTGTGGCAGTTTCAGTTGTAGCAATTTGCCAGACAATTTATTCTACCTTGTAATCTAACTGAGGTGAATGCAGTTTTTTTTTTTCAGTCGTACTACTAATATTAACTTTCATAGCACACAGGAGTCAAACCATCTACCTACCCATCCATCCACCTGAGTTACAGAAAGAACATAAGTTAAAGAGGCTGTACAGAGTTCAAGAGGTTTTAGAAATGGGCCAATAGAAATGTAAGCAGACCATGTATTGAGAAGATAAGGAACCCAAACTAGTTGCAGGAAGAAGCTGTTGCTGAGATCTCTGGAGAGTTAGGGGTAAAGGGGAAAATGTAGAGTTGAGCTTAGCATCAAGGTGAAAAGGCAGAACAGGGTTGAAACAGGAACAGCAGGAGCAAATAGGTGAAGCAGTGAACAGGCAAATGGTAGTTAAGCTGTGTCAACATCAGGGAACCACACAGATCTGAAGCCCAGGGACAGCTGGGAGCTCTAGATTTGCTTTGACAGGTATACCAGTTATCAGAAGGCAGGTCATGTCCATTGTACACATTAAAAAGAGTTGCATCTTTGAGGCTATGGGTAGCCCTCTCTTTTAAGGGGCCGTGCTCCTAGAGTGTAGGTAGACACTTCTAGTTGGAAGGACCTGTACTGTAGTGGTTTAAATGAGAAGGATTCCTGTAGGCTCATATGTTTGAATACTTGGGCTCCATCTGGTGGAACTGTTTGGGAAGGATGAGCAAGTGTGGTCTTACTAAGGGAGGTGTGTCACTAGAGATGGGCTTTGAGGCTTTGATGGGCTTTGAAGAACCATTTGAATATATTCTCTCTGCTTTTTGTAAGTGGATTGGAACATGAGCTCTCAGTTGCCTCTAGCATTTTTCTTGCTTGACTGTTGGTATGTTCCATAAACTTTTCTTTAAGTTGCCTTGATCATGGTCTTTTAACAAAGAAGTAGAGAAGAAACTAATACATATATACTTAAAATTATAAGTAGATGGCCCTCACTATTAGAAGGTGCTTTACTCCCAAGCCTGTATATAGATGGTCCTGTGTTAGAAAGGGCTGCACTCCTGAAGCTGTAGGTAGATGGTTCTCTGTGTTGTAAAGTGAAAACTTAAGGATTCTTTGGAATGTCAGTGTGTTGAATGGTGTGTTGCTGGGACAAACAGGTGAAGGAGTATTTTCCTGACATGGACACAGGTAAAAGGCTAAGGCAGACTCATGAAGGAATGTTTGGCTGAATCAGACACAGGTAAAAGGAAGTTCTGCTAAAGCAAGCATGTGAAAGGATTCTTTGATAATGACTTATGTATTGGTCCCCCTTATATGCATAGCTGAGCTGCATTTGTTGGGACTCATAGAGAAAAATGCACCAAAAACCTTCTGGTGGTGTGCTGCAGTTTCTTGCTGCTTCTGTGGATTCAAGAGTGATGTCCACCCAGACAGACTAATGTGTTGAGGCAAGACACATGTTGAGGCAAGACCCGTGGAGGACACATGATATTGGGAGGGTGTATAAAAAGGACTCCATTGTCAGTAATGGAGGCTAAGCTAGGCTTGCTTAATAGAGCTCTCTGTGCAAGGCTTGTTGGTCTCTCATCTTTGCTGATCTTCTTCACTGAGAGAGGCACAGCTGGGAACTTTTCCTGGTGTTCCTGCTGGCCCTGGTCCCTCCTGTTGACTTGAGTAGAGGCTGAGGCCTGGCTGTCTCTGCTAGGTAGTACCAGCATTGCTGATTCCTGTTTGCTATCCCAACTCTACCAAACTGGACTGCTGATACATCCATGAAATGTTTTCGAGTGGATCGAGCTGCCACTGCTAACCTGTGAACTGAACTGCTGATTTCTAGACAACACATACAAGAGTTGCTCCAAAGAACTGTTCTAAACAGGTCCACTTCCCCCTTATCCTTTCTTTTTCACTACCTCTGGTGGGTGGTGGGTTAAGAGAGGCATTTAAGAACCATTATTGAAGGTTCTGAAAAAATTCAAGTTACAATGTTGGAAGGAGCTGTTCTGCTGAGGCTGTAGAACCATAGCTCCCTGTGATAAGGTGTCATCTGAGGTTTTTGTTTCCTGTATTCATGGTTCCCATGTTTTTGGTTCCTCACATGGATATTGATGATGAATGGTCTGGGTAGAAGGTTCTTTCTGAATCATAGTGTTGTCAGTGCTCACTTGGTGTCTGTCACAGTACATAATAAGTTGTTTCCATGTCTAATTTACTATGCTGAAGATCCTGGAGATGAAAATGAACTTGTAGTTTGTGTTTGAAAGGACAGTAGCTCTTTAAAGCTCTAAGCACTCAGTGTGGCTGTCCTGTCCTCTACAGGAGTTGGAGCCTAATTGTATTTGGTTCCTGAGCACATTGTGGTAGCTCTGTTCACACCACTTCTGGGTTTGCTTGTTTGGGTTGTTATTTTACTCAACCATTCATGTGTTTACTCCTTTCTTTCTGTCTGGACCTTCTTCCAATTTAGCCTCCAGACGCTTCCTGCTGGTAATGTCTTGTCATGTCTAAGAGCATTGTAGATGGCAGATACCTCCACTCCTAGCCCACAGATTCCCACTCTTACTGTCTTTCTGTCTGTGTTCTCCAAGGCTTGGTCCTTCAGTTGCTCAGGCTACGACCTCAGCTTACCCCGTGTCCAGTCCATTGGTGAGTTCCATCTGTTTTACTATTAAATCCTGACTCACATTTGGGCATCCCTCACACATCTGAAAGTGCTAAAGGCACAAGCTAGAAATCCTTCCTCTAGATTCTCACATTAACTTCTTACCATCTGTCTTTGCCCTGATCTTTCTGTGCCTGCATTTAATTCTCAACCCAGTAGCCTGAGGGTACTCTCAAAGTTAGTCATCTCGGTCTATTGTTTGCTCAAAGTTCAGCAACTCACTTAGTAGAGAAAGAGTCACATGCAGGCTCCACCCTCAGTCTGGGGGAGCAGGGACTCAGCCCTTCTAGGGCTTTATTTTAGTTCTGTCTTGGCTGCTGTCAGTGCTGCTGAGTCTCTGGACTCAGGTGCTTCTTTGTTACAGGCCCTTTCCAGCCACTATGCAGCACTTGCCCCTTTTCTGTTGGTCTTTCCCTCTCTTTGAGGTTGTACACTTTTCATGTAGGCTGCCATCACTAATCCTTTGTGTACCTCCTTTATCTGTTTTGGTTCCTGGAGTTGACTGCGCTATGTCTTCTCCTGCATGTTAAATTTTCTTGAAGGCAGAGACCTGTCTAGTTGGGAGCTGACTCTGTAGATACTGAAAAAAGGCTGGCGTAGCACATGTAGCACAGATGCTTGTGAAAGATGAAGGCATGTCTGTGAGGAAATTACTTTGTGATTCATGTCCACTCCTTCCCATGGTGTTTTATCAGGGCTCTCTAATGGGTCAGAGCTGATATAAGGAACTATAGATAACTGGCACAGGAAATTCAGTGTCTCTGTGTGTACAGGGATTATCAGAGCAGCTTTGAGGCTGTGGTCCCAGTAGTTCAACATTTGTTGGCTCCTGAAAGGCTGGGAGTCTGGTAGTTCAGTGTATGGAATTGGATGTCTCAGTGGTCCCAATTTGGTGCTGGAGTCCTATGGAGTTCCCAAAGAGTTACTGGTCTTCAGCCTATCTTAGAATCTCTCCAAAATAAGTTTCAATAGTAAAGGAATGCCCAGCAACAAGGCAAATGAATTTGTCAGCAGGAGAGAGAAAAAAACAGACAAAAGGTGAAAGCACCCTTCTTGGTTCTTTTATGTGGACCATCACAGAAAGTGTATACTAGATTTGGGTAGATCTTCCAACTCTAATAATCCAGTCAAGAAAATCCCTCAGCTGTGCCCAGCTGCTTGGAATTTGGTTGATTACAGTTGCAGTGACGTTGAGGGCTAAGATTAGCCATCACACAGGGTGTTTTTGTTGGCTGCTGATACATATGTGCTAATTATCAGTGGCTTCTGAGGCTCCAGAAAGATGGCAAGCACCATAGTCTCTTGTCTCACAATTTTGGCCTTGGCCTGGCTACATGTGAATCTTCTCTGCACGTTTTGCATTGTTGCCTAGGGACCTGTAGGCTGGTCCGAGGTGGTGTCTTGATGGTAAGAGCCTCAGAGGCCAGTGATCTCATGGCACACTGTGTCCTGTTTGCTCACCTTGGTCAGAGTGTATCACTGCCAGAGCCTAGATGGCAGTGGACACAGTGAGAAGGGCTGGGTGAAGAGCTTGGTCTGTGCAGCTATTCTAGGTACCCATGACCTCCAGAGACATTTCCTTATGACATCGATCCGGTACTGAAAAACCTCAGGAAAAAGACTGTTCCATCATCACATAGGAGATCATTGCTTCTCTGCCTGTGGCTCTGTAGTGGATTACTACACAGAAGCCTTCACAGGACCTATTCTTCTGACATCTGATGAACTGACACTAATGTGTGAAATTTGCTCTAGGGCTGACTCCTCGAGGGACTATCCTGGACTCCCTTTTACAAACAGTGTTGTGTTTGCGATTTAGTCTGGATGATCGTGCTGTTGCAGTGTGTGCTGGAAACAAAATATCTGTGATGGATGTGGAGGTAAGACTGACACCCCCCCTCCCCCCATGGAGGAGGAGCCAAGCATACATTTGTGTGTGTGTGTGTGTGTGTATGTGTGTGTACTTTCAGTCTGGGTTCCTGTTGGTAAGTAGTTCACTTGTGCTTTCTCTTTTAAAATGGCAGTTTGGCTGAATGTATTTTGTAAAGATGTTGGGGAGAAACCAAGGAAAACATCTTGGTCTTGTAATTGATAAGCTGTCAGAATTGGTGTTTACACAAATTTGTGTCAGGGATACCTTTCAGCAGACACATTTAGGAAAATAGTTCTTTTTGAGCAGTCTCCCGAGTTAGGAGTTCCCCAAGAATCTGCATAACACAGTGAGGGCTTCAGCTGCCATTTGTCAAAAGTCTTCTCCACTGTGACTCAGACTTCTCACTTGCTGCTAAATTGAGACAGTTTATATAAAAGTAAATGTTTTCTAGGTTGGGGATTTCTAACTCAGAGTTTGCTGGGCACTGGTGCTTGGACCATGGTAAATCAGTGCCCGTGTTATACAATCTCCTTGGAGAGAGGGAAGGAGCATCTGCTTCCTTAGTTCATGGGAGTGTTCATGGGAGGCCTTCTGGATAAAGTGATAGTCCGTTCTAAGCATCAAGAGTGTTGTTAACATCGCTAACTTCATTAGTCAACAGATTCACACTGGGGCGCTCTATTACATAATAAAACTGATCACCAAACGGAAGGACTAACATTAGTTAGGATGAGGGAGAGCAGATGAGTTAGGAAGATAGTTAACATTGTGTGATTGAAGTGAGAAAAGTGTTCCAAGAGCAAAAGTCATTGACAGTGTTATGTGTCAAAATGAAGACATCAGAGATGTGCTCAGGCAGATTACCTGTGTGAGCAGCAGGCATGTTTCTTATTTTTTACTCACTGATCCCTCAGAGCTTCAGCATCAGATTTTTAAGTTGATTTATGTAGGGCAGCTCCAAATTTGGAAGGAGTGACATGTAAAAAAGAATTTATTCTTTAAAAACTCTCTCTCTCTCTCTCTCTCTCTCTCTCTCTCTCTCCATGTGTATTTGTATATGTTTGTGTGCATATGCATTTGAGCATACATGGCACAGTACATGTGTGAAGGTCAGAGGACAATTGTGGAATTGCTTCTCTCTTTCCATCACATGAATTCCTGTGTCTGAATGTAACTTTTCAGGCTTGGTGGCAGTGCCTTTACCTCCTAAGCCCTTCATCTTGCCTTGTAGTGTTTATTTCAACAAGCTCTTTTTTATGTGGTGGACTATGATTTCATGGTGTTGATCGTTCTAGAAAACTCCATGAGTAACCTCTTGTACAAATCCTCGTAGAAGCGGTCTGTGCTGGTGGAGCTGAAGGGCCATCAAGGCTCAGTGACAGCCGTGGAGTTCTGTCCCTGGCAAGCACACACCCTCATCTCTGTGTCTGAAGACAGGAGCTTTAAGGTGGGCAGTAGTGGCTTGGGATGTTGGGGTGCTGTAGAGATACCTGCTGCTGTGCATATTTAGTTGCTTCTACTGTGCATATTTTTTTTTTGGTATAAACATGGCAGAACTGGAGAGAAGAGGAATACCAGTGGTTATGAGCACTGGTATTCCTACGGAGGACCAGGATTCTGTTCCCAGCATCTGTACACTGGCTCATAACTGTTTGAAATTCTAGTTTCAGTGTATCCAGTGCCCTATTTTGGCCTCCATGAGCACTATACATGTGTGGTGCACATAAATGCATGTAAGCAAAGCACTCATACACATAAAATAAAAATGAATGCAGTTTAAAGCATGCACCTGAGAAAGCTATTTTCTCATCACACAAAAGTGGAGTTTTGATGTTTTATCTGGGTTAATCCGTGTTGCATTTCTTGGGTCTCTAGCATTTGGACATTGAAGAACTGTGAGAACTCTTGATTCTAAATTTAGAGGGAGCAGTGTATATCTACAATGTTTCCCAGTGACCAGCAGATGAGTGGATTCCATTATCACTACACCAAGCTTCAGAAAAAGTAAAGCAAAATGCAAATTCACTTTTAAGCAGTCCCAAGTTAGCTAATATTGCTATAATTTTATTAATAAAGGTTGAACATTTATCATTGTCCTGAAAGAAAAACTTAAAGTCACATGTGTGTATTAAACCACAGAAATTGTGAGTACACATTCTTTGGTCATTTTGAAATACTCATTTGATGGGACCAGGTGACTTCCACTGGGAATTAGCAGCTGTTGAAGCAATAATCCAAGTTGCGCTACTTGGATAAACTATGTTGTATTTCAGTTTTCTTATATTTCAAATAGGCACAGTGGGGCCTCTTGTATTACGGGTGGTCATGAGAATGAAGAGAGTTGATATTTTGGAATGTCCTTGGAGCTGTGCCTCCCATGGAAGGGATGGTGGGTACAGCAAATACATGTGGCTGTCATGGTTGGAATGCAGTCCTGTGGGTGAACATCATCTACAATTGGGGCATAGACCCAGGGGCATGCTGGCAGTTCTTAACTGAGCTACTAATCTTTGGAGGAGTCCTCCCAAATTCATAGGTGGTCATCTTTGGAGAAGTCCTCCCAAGTTTATAGGTGGTCATCTTTGGAGAAGTCCTCCCAGATCCACAGGTGGTCATCTTTGGAGAAGTCCTCCCAAGTTTATAGGTGGTCATCTTTGGAGAAGTCCTCCCAAATCCACAGGTGGTCATCTTTGGGGGAATCAGTATGCTTTCACCTTGGGTTTTAATAATGCAGTGATTCAATATGTGAATTTTGATTCTTTATTATTTGTATGGATTAATTTTTATTGCTTAAAATTTAGTTCCTGGTTAGCAATAATGGCAACATTTTTATGTCTCTTAATGAAATGTCTTTCATTTGAAGGTCTGGGACTTTTGTATGGGATCCTTGATATACAGTTCATCTATTTTAACAGGTAAATGAAAGACTGACATTTTACATTCTAGCTGTGCAGGCTGAGTAAGCAAACTCTCCTGGTGTGGTTATCACCCCAGAGACAGGGCAGCAGACAGTGGTCTGAATCACCAGCTACATCTTTAAGTAGCCATTCAGAATTGGGTGTATTATGTAGCCAGACAGAGTTGATTTCCCTCTGTCTACTGAGCAGGTGAGCTTTCAGTTACTGTGTCTGAGGATTTTAACTTACTCTTATATGCACATATATGCATTTTGCTTCTAAGGAGCTGTTTTAGGTAAGTATGTAGAGTAGCTTGGCTTCCAGATAAAGTGCCTGAGACAGGGCCCTCTTCTGCCCTGTAGAGGGGTCCTCCCTGGTGAGTGGAGGACTGGACAGCATCCAATCCATCGATTAGGTTGTAAGCATTTGTCCATCTTATAAATTCTAAGATAATAGTGTTTTCATCAAACTGCCTTTTTGTAGGAAATGGAAACATCACATGATTATACAGATGTGTGACCAATTTCTATGGGTTGGCTCTCCTGTACCTTGGGGGTGTTGTGTGTGACATCTGGGGACCATTTTATCTGGGACACTATATTTCTTCCCTATATCTATTGAGACTGTTTCTGGAGTCTCCCTATCCCTTCCACCCCCATGTTCCACCATGTATGCACTAGTGTCTTGGGGCAGCAGGAAGACCAAAGATGCTAGGAGTCTTTCCTTTCCATTGAGATGCCCCATAAAAATGTCACTTATGGAAAACACAGCTGCCTTTGTGACCTGCTAGAGTTACTGTTGTACTTTTCCCAAGATTGAACCTTTTGATGTCAGTTACCCACATGCAGAGTATTGTGTGCTGACAGCCTGCAATTGTTCAACAAGCTTTGGCATGAAGCACATTTTCTGGAAGTTTGTTGAATTTTCTGAAGACAGTCTTGTGGAAAAATTTGATTGAGGAACACAATTGTAAATTGTTCTATAAACTCACTATGGATGCCATTTACAGCTTAGTTAGCACATAGTGTTTCTCAGTCTGTTTATCTAGTTCTTCCAAATTCTTGATAGTTTTATACTGTATTTTAATTAAAATTAAATTTTAGGGAGTTCTTGTTATTTAAAGTGAAATATCTATTTAACTACTGTTTTTATTGCTAAATTCATGATTTCATTGTTGTTAGTCTGCAGGAACTGCTCTGCCTGGTTTGAAGGGCTAGCTGAGCTATACTTTCTTCCTCTAGGCTGTTGGCAGTTGCTCTGGACTTGCTTAGTGTGGGCAGATGAACCAGGCCCACCAGAAGCCTGTAATTCATAGACACCTTTCTTATTTGGGACAGCATTCCTTTTTTTCTTTTGCTCATGAATATTTCCAAAGTTGTGTTCGTTTATAAATTTACCTCCTGGTATGAAGATTCAGAATAGTGCTAAGTTGAGTAGAAAAAGCACTGTCCACACTGAATGTCCTGTGTTCCCTCTACAGCTTACCCTCTCCTGAACTTGCTTATCAATGAGGAAAACCAACAGCTGGTCACCGGCAGTGCTGATGGCCAGGTGAGAGAGAGCCCTGTACAGCTACATCTGAGTTTCAAGTGTACAGAACTGGAACATGTGCAAAGTCTCTGTTTCATGTTGTCACCAGCAATATGCCAGGATTTGTCCCACTGTGCACCTCAGTGGTAGGGTTGGGGAACCTTTGGTCTGCAAAGGGGACCTTGATCTGCATGTTTTAAAAAGGCTATGTAGTATTTGTAGCAAAAGTTAGAACTATTTGCTCAGCTATTAGCATCAGCTTCATATGATTTTAAAACTGAAAACATTTATTTCAAATTTTTAAAAATGTGAACACTTTAGGCTTATTTTATAAAGGTGCTGTTTATATAAATATGATGAAGATGTACTTTGGGAAGTTATGATAGTTCATTTTCTTTGTCATCAATTCAACTGCTATTGTCTAATGTGTTAGCGCCCAGTAACATGGGAAAAATGTTCATGGCTCAAAGGCTGTAGGATGTGCTGTGTGACACTGAATCACAGCTGTGTCTGAGCTAAGGTTCTGGACAAAATTCCCCCTGTAAGCACTGGCATGGGAGCTGTGCCGCTTTCAAGAAGGGGCTAAAAGCAACATTAGCATAGTCCAAGTGTTCGAGAGAACCCAGGAACGTATCTGATGCTGCTATCTGTGCACTACCCCACTTCCCTTTGGCTTTTGCAGTAAGTATCACTTCTTGAAAGAGATCTGTATGCATATTTTTTTATTTTGTAGCTGTGGATCTTTAGTTTGATAGAGGGACATCACTACCACTGTGTGGCACATGTGGACCTAAGGAAGAAAAGGGAGACTTTCACCACCCGAAGAATGATGTCTGAGCAGTGCCGCCTGCCAGGTGGGCTGCTTGTACCCTATAGGCCTCCTACATGGACACAGCACTCAGAGTACACACCAGGGTGTCTGTGGGGCAGGGTGAGAAGGGATAGAAGGGAGGTTTCTGATTTGGGAAAGGCCAGGGATTTTGCCCGCTGACACCACTGAGCTCTATAGGTTTGTGCTCCAGGCTGGAGGCTGGCTCTCACACAAGGACTATGAGAACAGGAGAACACAAACCCTAGGTTGCCATGAAAACAGGAGCTCAAGAGGGTAGTCTCTGCAGCCATCAGGAATGGCTCATCTCAGTTACCTGTTGCCTTGTCCCCCAAGATGTTGCGTTGTTGTTTCAGTTTCAGTGTGGAGCTATTTCCTTCAGGTCTCAGATCCTGCCTTTACCTCCAGCCATGCCCTTCACCTCACAGGTCCTGTGTTTGCGTCCGTACCTACTCCCCTAAGCTCCTGACCAGCTCTGCTGTCCAAAATTACTTCTTGTCCATATCAGCCTCCTCCACAGCTCCTCTCACCCGCCACAGGTCACTTGGGAAGTGAGCGAGACTGAGAACTGTTGGGTGTGGACTAGTTTCCTTGTCACTTTCCTGCCCTATGCTTATTCTCATGGATATTTTTCATTTAGTTTATATTTTTGCATAATTCTAAATGATTTTGTTTTCTATTAGGTCACAAATTACTAACCTACCATTACATCTGCCTTCCCCCAAATGTATTAAGCCATGATTTTTGTTATTTCTTTTCTAGACAGTCCCTCATTGTTTTAGGAGTGGTGGCATCAACCTCTTTACATCGGTGTCTCTTCCCCATCTCCAGCCATTACAGACTCAGTCTAGGCTTCATTTGTTTTTTAACCTTATTTTTCTTGGTTTTTAAAGTCTGAATGTTCTTTTGAGTTATGATTCATTCTATCAACATGTATTTCTGAAACTTCCCTGCATCTCTTTTTCTCTATTAGTTGATTGCTAAGCAACATAGCTTCTTAAATAATCAATAACTCTGTTCCTTAGAAGGCCATCAGTACCACTGCAGACATGAGGTAGATAAAAGGGGAGAGGCTGAAGCAACATTCCCTATCCTGAACCTGGCTCACTGTGATCTCTGCCTGCCGGATTCCCAGTGTGGAGCGTACGTATGATGAACAGGGCCACAGTCGTAGGCAGGATGCCTTCTAACTGTTTTTTGTTTTGTTTTTCGAGACAGGGTTTCTCTGTGTAGTCCTGGCTGTCCTGGAACTCACTCTGTAGACCAGGCTGGCCTCGAACTCAGAAATCCACCTGCCTCTGCCTCCCAAGTGCTGGGATTAAAGGCGTGCGCCACCACTGCCCGGCTGCCTTCTAACTTTCCTAAGTGAGCTTTAAATTCAGTTTTATGAATGATTGAACTAAATACCAAGTTTTGTGTCTCTTATTATTACTGACTGTAAGTGTTCCTAAAATTGAATATTTTAAGCCTTAGATTTAGTTTTTTTTTTTTCCAGTTTTACTCAAGCAATGTTACCAAACCTAGGCAGGTGGGACCTCGGTAGTAGGACTTAACTTTAGATTGTGACAAGGCACACATAGCTCACTCTCCTTTCCCTGTTAACATCAATTCTAAGTGACCTTACTCATCTGTTTCTCAGCATGATAAAAACAGATGGGAACACAAGGAAATATTGTCCAAGAGCTGGTCATTCTCCCTGAGAAAGCCATGGAGATTTAACATCTGTGAATTCAGCTCTAGATAGGAGCAGGGTTGCTTGCAGAGAGCTCATTTCAGTGCCTGGACCCTGGGAATCGAGCGTGTCCTCCTAGTCCACATCACAGGGCGATAGGGGCAGGAGGACAGCTGGGCTTGTGCTGTGGGCTGGCTCTGGCAGTGCAGTCGCAGGGTATCGGGAGTTCCTGCACACAAAGCCAGGGTCACACTTCACACTACTGACTCTTGTTCACGATGACTTGTCAGGTGATGGGGAGGTGCTGAATTGTGTAGTGTGAGCCTGTGGAGAGGCTGCTTGCTGACTGCTCTAGTGAGAAGGCTTGCAGCTGTTCTGTGTTCTGGGACACAGTGCGGGCAGAGGATTATTTAGTGTAAACCTAGCTTGAATGACACTTATTAATAGAAGCAGACTCACATTTGCCTTCTGATGAGCTCTGCCACTGTGAACCAGATAGTTCCTGCCTGAGCTTACCTTTGTCTTCATAAGTGTAACTGGCAGTGCCTTCACGTACATTGATGACATTGATGTGAGCACATGCCTAGATCCTGAATGACTTAGGCATCAACTGCTTTTGTAAAAGGCAGAAGAAAAGACAAACCACATAGATGAGAGTTGAGCAGTGGTCATGCTGTGACCACTGGGGATACCTGTTTTCAGTGGCAGAAGTGGCTGTCAACCATTCAATTGGATGGAAACTCTGCACCCAATTCCAGCACATAGCTTTGGGAGAAGAAGTGATTAGCTGAGGTGTCAGTGGAGACAGCTTGTGGCTTATTCACATAGGTGTGTGTCTGTCCTCATAGGAACAGGAATGCTGGAGAGGAAGACTGTTTGTTTCTTTTTTCCTAGGATTAGTTTTGCCTCTGAGTGCACCAAATGCCTATGGATTGGAAGCTCAACAGCTTTGTTCATACTGAACCTGGCAAGCTTTGAATTGGAAGCTGCTTTACATTTCAAGGGTAAGAGCTTGAATTCAGTAATCTTTTATGTCGGTTTTCTTAAAGAAAGACGGGGAATAAAAGTTTGGGGTAGAAAGCCTGCCACTTGAGTTTGAAGATAAGTTCATCAGTAACCAAACATGGTTCATGTTCAGAGTACCAGTAACCCCTGTGCCATGGAATCTGAAGGGCATAGCTTAACTTCTGCCCTTCTGAGTCATCCAGTACCTCCATTTCTCGAACATGTCTCTCAGGCTCTGTGAGGCTCTCCCCTTTCCTTGTGCGTCAGGATTCTGTGGAACCCTCCTTTATTCAAATGTGTAGGCTCTTGTGATACTCTCCGTCCATCTTTATGTTGGGCTCATTATGAGGCTCTCATTTCCCCCATGTCAGTCAGGCACCTAGACACATGTGCCAGGCACCTAGACACATATATCAGACATGTAGGCATATCTATCAGGCAGGTAGACACATGTACTGGGCACCTAGACACATGTAGGCTCCTGCAGGCTCTTCTCTTCGTGTGTGCTATGGTCAGTACAGATTACTCTGAATACACAACATGGGTCTAGACAGCCTACAGTGGGAGCTGTCCTCTCTGGCACTGAGTTCTTAGTTTCTCCTTGGAAGAAAGGTAGGAATGCTTACTCATACCTCCCCCTGCCCAGCAGCCCTATGCTCTTGTGTGCCTCAGTTCTTCTCTGTCTATTTGAGAGATAGGGCATCAACCCTCTCTGTAGCTTCTGAGGCTTGCCTGCTGTTCAGGATGAGCAGGAATCCTGCTTAGTCCTTTCCCATAGCTCTGTTCTCTATACCACTCTGCTCTTGTAAGGTGCTCTGAAACAGGACTTGACTGTCATTTCCTGCCTCTCCAGAAGCATAATGTATGTATTATACTATGTACTTCCTCCCAGCTGTGGGCTCTGGCTGCACACCCTCGCCAGCACTCACAGCCTTACTCCCCTGCATCTGTGCCCTGGCACATTCCTTACAGGCTGACAGTGTGACAAAGGACCCATCTCTTTCCACATTCTGTCTTCAACTATGTACATTGTATGGTACAAGAGCACTAATTTAGTACTTATAACTAGTCTGAACAAATGAGTCAGCTACTTGTTTCCCTGTATTAATGTCTCAAATATTTATCTTCAATGAAAATAAAGACTTTCAGAGCCTGAGTGTCCAAGTTGCTGGGTCATGTGCAGTGATGAGTGAGCCCATCAGCGCCAAGGTGAGTGTGAAACTCATGCAGTGGGCAATTCTGTCAGATGAGTCCTTTGTACTCTGATGTGTGCCTCTTCACTGTGCCAGTGTACTAACAGTCTTGGTGATATTTCATATGTGAAATTATGACTTATTGTACCTGGCTATCCCATTTGTACTTGTGAAACAGATCTAACTGTTAAAGCTGTGTTCATGACTGGAGAGATGGGGCATGCACACAAGCCTCTGGTTCAGCCATGCTGCTAATCTTTTAAATGTCTCCTAGGCATTTTGCATACTTTCATCTATGTTTGGGAGTAAGATTGCTGTATTGGAAATCAGCCTGGCTACTCTGCTGAGCGTTCAGCAGTGCCCTCGTGCAGGAAGGATGCTTTCTGTGCTGGCAAGGTACAGTCTTTTTGAATATTGCATTGCATGTGAGTGCTTATCAGTGTACAACATTTTAGATCTTTTTCATGTGAAGAGACACAGGTAAAAATGGGAAACCCTCAATCATACTAGTGCTACATGAAAGAACTAATTTGTTATGCCACGATTTTATTTTACTCAGACCTAAATGCTTCATAGTTTAACATAAAATAGTATGTAAATACTATTAAATACTATATAAAATAGAATGTAAATTCTAAAATAGCACATCCATTAAAATGTCAAGATTTTTCTCATAAAGATAATGACAATGGTAGTTTAATTCCAAATATTATACATGTATATTTACATGAGTTAGTCTTACATTGTCCTTAAAAATAGTATGTTGCATTGAGACAGTTTTATAATATCATTGTTTTCTCTCACAATGTGGTTATTTTTATTTTAGCTCCTGTGTCCTGGCAACTTCTCCACTGTATTTTGGAATTATTAAGGAAAAATTTCCTAAGCTTGCCAATGCCAAACGACCTGGTTAGTATAGCACACTCTGAAACACACATGCAGAGGCAGCTAGTTCCTCTCACAGTCAACATTGCTGAATCGCTTTGTGAATTCACATATGCCAAAAGTTACATTCAGTGCAGCCTATTCTACCCCTCTCAGAGTTAAATTACATTGTCTTTGGTAGGGAATATGCTCCACACTTCTCCCCCTGAGTTTGGGCATACTCCTCAAGGGCATGTCTCATTGCTGATGTGGTATTTTGGGGACTTGCAAAGATACCTGTGATGGACCCTGGGGAACTTGCGGTGTGCCTGTGGTGGACCCTGGGTGATTGCACAGTTGCTGTCACATCATGCACACTTCAGTGTGAGTTTCTGAGTATCTAGCCACAGTCATATCCTGCCACAACTAGAAGTAATTTCTTGTATTATCCAGTACATAATAAATTATTGTTGACTATCTAAAAATAGGTTTTGATTGGTTTGTTATAAACTCTAGCCAAATAGTCCTCATATTGATATTTCTAAAGCATATTTTTTGAAAGCTAACTTCTGTGTTAAGATGGCAGAATTGATCATGTCCCCGTTATTTATATTGTGGGAATCACGGTGATTGATGCTCCTCTGTTTCCCCTCAATGACCAACTCACAGTCTCATAAAGTCTCCTGACTGACTTAGGGAAGAAGACTCAGGCCCCAGTTGGCTTTACCGATGCATTCTGTATATTTGTATGTGTGTACCACATCTACATGTATCCTTCCCTTTTACCCTGTGGCTACTGATCTCCAGCCTGGCTTAGATGAGGCCCTGAGCTTACATTGTGCTGCCAGGGCCCCTATTATCTAGAGCTCTGCCTCCCATTCTGAGGAGTAGAAAGTTATTAAACTCTTGAATTTGTTCTGTGAGGCAGGCGGCCTGCCCTTGTTTGCACCATGGCTTTTCTTGGCTCTCCCCTCAGTGAGTTTCCTGTTAGTCTGTGTGCTGTGGTCCATTCCTCTGCGTCCTTCCTACAGGAACCCTGTACTGGACTGTAGTCTAAATGCATTTGAAACATAAGCTGTTATCTGGGCATGATGCCTCATGCCTCTAATCCCAGCACCCAGGAGGCAGAAGCAACTGGACTTTTGTGAGTTCAAGGCAATCCTGATATACTAAGTGAATTTCAGGACAGCCAGGACTGTTACACAGAAGAAAAACTCTGTCTCCCCCCCAACCTCTCAAAAAAAAAAAAACAAACAAACCACAAAACCAAAACAACGAAAATGAGAGAGAGAAAAAGAAAAGAAATAAATGGTGCCACACATAGTATAGTTTAGTATAGTTTGTATTACTTTCTGTACCTTGAATCTCCTTGATGAATTTCTGGCTGTAATTCTTTGTATTGACTTCTGGATAGAGCTTCTTCATTTCAGAGGTCAGAGGTCATTTTGCTTGAATATTCCTGGTTTTGGAAGACTATTCTTTTTTTTCCAGGACAGTGCAATTGTGATGTTAAATGTATGCTGCTTCTTTCACTTCATGTCATACAGCTGTGAAGAATGTCGTGGAGGACAAGCCCCTGGTGTTCCACAGTAAAGTTAGGTCATCTGGCTATACGTCGGCACCACAGTAAGTATCAGCCTTTCATGTCTTCTGTGTCAGTGACAGAGCAGAGCTGCAAGCATACCATTGGGATGGGTTTAACACGGACATTACTATGTTCTGGTGTTCCCACCATGAACAGGGTGGGTAGGGGCCTAAGTAGGATTATGATGTAGGCTAGACCCCAGAATGCCACAGTCACCACAAGGGTAGCATATGTACAGCTAATCTTTGTTAAATGGCTACTTACTGTTAAGTTCCACTCGGGTCCTTGCGTTCATGTCAAGTCATAAGGTTGTCTGTGGTGAGTGAGAAGCTACTGAGATTGAGAAGTGGAGAAAAGTGATACATTAAAACTATGCAGCCCATTAAGGCCTGACAAATGCCTTAAACTTTTTTTGAGTCCATTCACTCTCAAATTTGTGATCAGTTCCCTGTCCCTCTCTCATAAATACAGCCTGCTGAGCTCATATGTGTGTTTTCAGGGCTGTCAGTTGGGATTGTATAATCTATTAGTAAGTTCCTCCGGAACCACCAGACCTTTGATTAGAACAGCTTTCCCATGCTACGGTGTTAAAACTCAGGGTGTTTAAAATCTGAAGTAGCAAGTCTAATGGTGAGGCTACCTAGGGACCAGGAAACAAAGCATCATGTTAGTGGGAGAAACTGCCACGAAGTCTCAAAGTTCCCCAGTCCTTCAAAAGCCTCAGATCTCTCAAGGGCAAATCTACTTTTCTTTGTAATGTGTGGTCACACCACTCCCTTATCTCAAATCTGGATCTCATATGGTGTAGCCTGTTACATCATACCCATTCCTTTAACGTGGTAGTCACAACTGTGCTAGACTCTGGAGCCCCGGTGGGCTCCCTGCATGAGAACATGTGGCAGGGTAGGATGAGGTCTGTCCTCTCCTAGTCAGTCTTATCTGACCTTCCCTCTTGTTCACCTATTCTCACTTCAACCTCGAGTCCCTGCTCGGACTTTTCCAGGCCTCTGACCTAGGTGAGTCATCCTGTATGCAACTGCAGCTCTTCCACCCCCTCAGCCCTCTCATCTGTAAAGTTAAGTGTGGATTCTGAGGATCCACACTGGATGATGGTGGTCCTGAGGCTGCCCTGGCACTTTGAGCTGAGAAGCATTAGATAGGGTCACTGAGGAGAAAGTGTGTAGCATTGTGACATGTCTGAGTAGAGTGAGTGCCTGTTCTTCTGGGAGGCCAAGAAGAATAGGAGGTAGCTGAAAAAATTATATAAGTTTGTTCATGTTTATAATTTTTCTTTATAAAATGTAAATATCTTAGGAAATTTAGAATCCTAATTGGTAAGAGTTTATATATTTATATTTATTTATATTTATATTTGTGTGTGTTTTCCTTCCAGTATGGGTATGTTTTCTCCAAAGACTAACATCAAGCATAATAACAAAAGATCTTCAAAATACAAGAACAATTACAAATGGTATGTAATTGAGTGCATGTATTAATTTTGGAGCAACTTAGAAGCATTCTTAAAGTGCTTCCGTATTTCTTAAAGACCATTTATGTGTAATTCTTAAGACTATATATACATAAATATCGAAATAAATATGTCACTGACATGTATCCTTTAAATCATATATGATTGACTCATTTTAATAATCTTTGGACATTCTTCTTCTTTTTAATATTAATATATTATTAATTTTGACATAGTGAATTTTTGGTAAATGCAGTTGTAGGAAAACATTGTATTTGATGGCTGACCACCCCTGAGAAGCATTTGAGGTCACAGAGGGGACAGCTACAGAGCTAATGCTGCTTTAATGCTGCTTCTTAGTGGTCATTGCTAGTCCATTGACCTGAACATACTACAAACATAGCCTGAATGCCTGTATAAAGATAGTTTGGGCCTTGGGGTTGTCTCAGGCTGAAGTTGAAATATATAATGAAAAAACAGATTATAGGTTACCTAAGTTAACACTCATACACCCCCTTACTATTTTTACAGAAATGTTTCCTGGGGCTTTGAGTCTTTGTGACTAACTTTTTTCAATTGCACCAGTTACTGGGGCTCACTGTGTAATGTTTCAGCACAAATGTACAGCATTTCCTGATAAGCCTGACATGCTTTATCCACTGATCTCACTAGGCCACCTTCCCAACTGCTAGAGTCCTCACTATTCTATGTTCAGGTCAACTTTTTGAATTTTTGAAAGCTTACACATATGAGTGAGCCCATGTGATATTTGAGGTCCTGTGTCTACATGTGATCGAGGACATACAGTATTTGAGGCTCTGTGTCTGGCATATTTTACTCATCACCCTTTGGTTCCTGTCTAGTCTACTTCAAATGGCAGGATGTTATTCCTTTGCAGCTGGATTTCCTTTCTAAAGCTTTATTTTACTTTTAGTGAGTGTCTGTGAGTGCATGTGGGTGTCCACAGAGACTATCAGAGGGTGCCAGGCCAAGTCACTGAAGCTATAGACCAATGTGAGCTGTCTAATGCAGGTGTTGGGGATTGGAATGGGTACCTGGAAAGAACAGCAAGTATTCTTAACTGCTGGGCTATCTTTCTAGCACAGGTCTGAGTATTTTTTCATAGTGCATAGATAGCACATTTCACTCATATACTGATGGGTACCTCGGCTGATTTTGTAGTTTAGCTGTAGTGAACAGTGCATCAGTGAACACAGACTAGCAGACATCTCTTTGGCAATGATTATTTCCTGTGAGTGTGTACCAAGAGTAAGATTGGATCATAAGATAGTTTTCATTTAAAGTTTTGAGGTGTCTCTATCCTGTGTTCCACTGTAGCTGTTGTAACTTAAATCTCCTCTCACAGTGGATCAAGGTTTCCTTTCTTCACAGTCTCGGTCGTATTTGCTATTTTGTTTGTTTTGTTTTGTGAATTGTAGTCTTAGATTGGAGTGACAGTGTAAATCACATTAACATATATTGATCTGTCATCATTCTGAGTTTTTTCTAATGTACTTTCTACTGTTAAAAAGAGTATATTCGTAGCATTTTAAATGTGATTTTGGTATTCTAGATGTGATTTTAACCATGCATATTGACATTTTTCCTAAACATTTTTTTTTCTTTTTTCTTTTCCTTACTGAATGGAGTGTTTAGTGTTTCTTGGTGACCCTGGGCCTCCAGAGTGACCTGAGCCCCTGGCGCTCTTCCTACTCTTTTCTCCCATAAGGAGCCTTGTTTACACTGGGCTGGTTTCTCCTGTGGCAACCATGCTTCATATATGAGAAATATTTTTGTATAATTTTGACTCTTATGGGAAGAAGAAGCCAGAAGACATGACTCTTAAGGATCCTTAAGGTTTAGGAAATGGTATTTTTAGTGCTTAAAATGGTATTTTCTCAGGAAGCATTTTCCAGATGCTAACAGGTGTGGAATGGAAGAGTGATGCTGACTTGCTAGAGGTGGGGCAGTGTCACCAGCTTCTGCTGAACATGAATGTATGGTAAATAGCCCTATCAGAATAGCATCTAGGTAACAAACTAGATATTCTCCCACCACACCCAGTGATTGATTCTGTCATAGCCATGTAGCATACAAGGCCCCTTTATAGTGTGGGAACCTAGAAGAGAGAGGAATGCTAGGATCAACATGATGCTTGAGGAAAATGGGCCTTCATGGTGCAGTGAGTTCTCAGGCTGCAGGCTTCTGAGACGTTGGTAAACTTTGCTCCCTTTGCATGGCCCTGGAAGACTGGTGCTGTCCACTCTTTGAGCACCCTCCCTGTAAGCACCCATGCCCTTCCTTTGTCAAACTTGGTTTCCTTTAGAATGGGATTCTTTCATGGCAACTGTTAAATGAGTGTAGATTATCTGGATACAATCATTCCCAACCTAAGGTGCTGTAATTTATAAATTTTCCTCTTTATGGGTACAAAAAAGCAATACCCATTCCATATAACCCACTCTTGTTTTGGACTTGCATGTTTTCTGAGTAAATGGTATGAGTATGATTCCTTCCTGGGATTCTGAGCAATGGCTTGAAGTGTTGCTCCCAGTGAGTCACCGAGGGACAGCTGGTACTCAGCCTGGCATTGTCGCTGCAGTGCTTTGGATGCAGTTGTTCAGTACTGTGCGGGGGTATTCAATGCCTGTCATGGAACAAGCTATGTATCAGGTCTTTGTGCCTGCGTTGGGCTTATGGGAGTGTCTGGATACGTTCATAGAAGGTTAGGTTAAGCCTTGCAGATCTATAGTTAGGTATGCAAAGTGCATTCCTGGCTTAGGATACTTTCAACTTATGATTTTTAAATTAATTAATTAATTTTTATTTATTTACTTTACATCCTGCTCACTGCCCCGCTTCCTCTATCCCCTTCCCACTTTCCTCAGAGCACGTGGGCTCCCCCGTCCCCAGGTATCTCCCCACCCTGGTACATCAAGTTTCTCTGGGGCTAGGCATATCCTCTTCCATTGAGGCTAGACCAAGCAGCCCAACTAGAAGAACATATCCCTATCCCACCATGACTCTATTGTAAGTTGAAAAGTACCTGTAGTTAGTATTATAATACCAACCCATAGCTGTATGGAACCAGGGGCTTGGAAGATGGCTTAGTGGTTAAGAATGCTTGCTATTCAAACAAGGGGGTGTGAATTTGAATCCTTAGCACCCACATAAAAGCTGGGCATTTATGCCCATAAGCACAGTATTGAGAGAAGGGGACAGGAGGATCTTGGAGATTCATTGAAGAATGACATCTGAGGTTGACCTCTGATCTCCTTATGCACATGCACATATGTGTACATGTTTGCACACAAATCCACAAATATATATGTCTTTTTGACAATACAAAATACAAATGTGTTTTAAAGAGTTATTCATGATTGTGATTATAAGTTTAGATAGATTTTTAGTTTTAGTTATATAAAATGATATATTTATGTAAAGGGAAATATACTTAATTTGTAGTTTATTTCTAATCTTTTTTGAAATTATCTCTTGTTTTTTTACTATGACTTTCCTTAAAGTAAAGAGTACTCTTTGGAGAGTTTCCTACCCAGAAATCTCAGCAGAAAGGTTGCTGTAGCCCAGGAGCCTATTGCTGTGAACTGTCTGCAGTTCTCAGGTAAGCCAAACCTCTTGTTGGAACCATTTGCACTTCTTACCTGAAGCTGGATTCTGCCTGCTGTCCCCTTATGAATCTTTATTGATGTGATCAGGATTCTCTAGAGGGACAGAACTGATGTGATGGAAATATATGTAGGAATTGAGTGGCTTAGAGACTGTGGTCCAGCTGTTCCAATAATGCCTATCTCCTGACTGAAAGGCTAAGAATCCAGTAGTTGTTCAGTCCATGGAGCAGCATGTCTCAGCTGGTCTTCAAGCTGTGCTGGAATCCTGAAGAAATAGGTGCTAATACCAGTGAAGGAATGCTTCAGCAGCAGGATAGATGAAGTTGCCAGCAACAATGAGGGGCAAAAGGTCAAAGCTTCCTTCTTTCATGTCCTTTTATGTGGGTTGCTACTAGGTATGACCAAGATTTGGGGCAGATCTTCCTACCTCAAATGGTACAATCAAGAAAACATGCACAGGTGTGCCCATCTGCCTGGGTTTTAGTTGATTCCAGATGTAGTCAAGTTGAAAACCAAAATAAGTCATGAGGTCGGTACTGATGCTTCATAGCATGGTTTGGGTCTGGAATGGAGTGAGACTGCAGTTGCACCTGATGGGGGCTATCACAGGGCACTTCTGTCCTGCAGCACTACCACATGGCTCACATCCACTTTCTGTGATGACCTCTTAACACAGACAGAGGCTAGAGATCTGACCACAGAGGCATCACAAGGTGGTATTGACACTGGCCTGTGAGCTGTGTCCTTTCCTCCAATGGACTGTGTCTCACAAAGAAGAGCAGCTCTTGACTTCCCCAGTGCTGCTATGTTCTCAAATGGATCTTCCCTGCCTTCCTTCCTGGAGCTCCTCATGAGCTCTTACACTTTTCTTGATATAGTGTCTGAAGGGAGTGAAGTGGTTGCTTGTGAGTACCTGTGATTTTGTGAAGGAAGTTTCAGAAAGAAACACTTTATTTCACCTTCTTCAAAGTGTTTTTGGTGGGTTACCTAAAAGTTAAAATTTATTACTCTGGTTCACAGAACTGTTCAGTTAATTCTAGACAAATGCCTTTTGAAAATCTAATATGCAGTGCTTGTTAGGGGTATTTTGATATTTGCTGTTTTTGTCTATGAAGTTGCATGTTTGGTGAAGATCCCCCACTTTGACTGTTGTGAAAGCGTTGTTGCTGTGCAGCAGCCTGCAGCCTGGGCCCTGCTCCTTTTGTTTTTCTTCTGTGAACAGAAGGCCATGGTGGTCCCAGTGACAACCACTCTGTAGTCTTTGGGGAGGGTGGTGTGATGGTCCTGATGAAGGGTTGGTTCAGGGCCTGGCACATTCCTGGGGAAGGAGGGCATGAGAAAGGTGAGTGTGCCTTGTCATGTGTTGTATCCAATTCTTCTCTACTCGAGAAAATGACTATTTATCTAAATGTTCTCCACTCTGTCAGTTGACTAGAGGGCTTCCCATGTTATGATTTTATAGAGTTGTTTATTTTTTAAACAGGGGATGGACAGCAGCTGGCCTGTGGCTTAGGTAACCACCTGTCCCTGGTCTTCAACGCCAGCCTTTCTGGAGCACCGGCTGCGTTTTCAGGTTTCCTTATTTTTGAAGGATGGGGTGTCCTCCCAGTGCATGAGCTTTGTAATACAAGGCATCTGGCTATGGCCAGGGCCTTCATGGGCAAAAGCATTTGAACAATTCTGCTCAGTGAAGGAAGTCCTACAGAGCTGAAATATGTTTGATTTAATAAAAACTTTTTATTGAAGTGTGTTTTGAAGTTTAGTAGGGTTTTTAATGGATGTTTTAATACATTAAGCAGCTCAATACTTGTAAAAAGTAAGAACAACCATGTTAAAGTTGCTACTATGGTAATTTCCTAACTGATAAATAAATTTTCCTGGTTTTGCAGCCAGCAATTATTAGCTCTTCAGTAAGATCCTGGAGCTGCTTTAGAAACATGTACTTGCTAGGTATTTTTACTGAATACAAATACACACAAAAGTCCTTTGACTTATGTCCATCTGCCTTATATACCTGCTTGGGTAGCAGTGGACAGACACTTTTAACTAGGGATAGAGGCACAGATATGGGTGTGCCATGAAGTACTAGGAAGGTGATGGGGTCAGGACCAGGTAAGATTAGGCTTACAATCAGAGGTACACTGTGGCCCATGTATGTGGCCCATGTAGGTCCCCCCTGGCCTATAGCTTGAACTGTCTAGTCTGCATCAGGGTCCTCACAGTGTCTAGGGTGGTTTGAAAGAGAAAGGGGAATGCCCTAAGTAGGTCTAGAGTCATCCATGATGGTCTTGTCCTGGGGTATGGGTGTGGAGTACCAGTTTCCAGCCTTCTGCGGTATATTGAAGGATTGGGCTGTGACTGTCCATATAGGGCATCTCTGTATAATTCTGCCTTGTTCATTGCTTGTGCTGGCTTTCAGATTCAGGTTGGAGCAGTCTAAGTTGGCAGCTTATGCTGTGGTAAGTGGAAGATGGACGATGAGGAGAGTATTCCAGCTCTGAGTGGGTCATCTACTTGTTGGGAAACCTGCACTCTGGTGGAATTGCCCTACCTGCTCCTCCTTTGTGTGCTGTCCTGCAGCCTCTGCACCCGAGGTTAGGGGACGAGGTGGATCTAGACATCCCTGTTTGTCATCTGAGAAGTGCAGGGTATTATTATGTAGCTGATAGAAAAGTGACTTGAGAAGTCAGGAGATAGGATTGTGCAGGGCAGGTACTGAACAGGCATGTTGTCAGGATGCTCAGACATGCCCTGTTCCCAGGGCAGATGTAAGCCAGTGCCAGTGTTGCAGGTGCCCTCTGCTGGTGCAGTCACAGTGATATTTCCCAGTGGCCTTGAGTGTTCTTAAGCTTGGTGAGTGCTTGAGACATTTGTCAGTGTTGTTTATTTATTTGTTCTTAATTAATCCTTTAAGAATTTTGTAAAAAGTATTTGATCATATTCACTCCCTCGACTCTTCCCAGATTCACCCTTCCTTACCAACCCAGCATTTTGTTGTTGTTCTTCTTTTCTAACCCATCATTCCAATTTGTATTGTCTGTAAACTTTTGTATGTCTGGCCCTCACTGGAGTTTGACTGACCTACGAGGGCCGTGACCTTAAAGAAAACCAACTCTCCCTCTCCCAGCTGCCATCAGTTGCCAATAGCTCTTCATGCCTACCTCTCCTCTCCATATTGAGATTTTGTCTGGTTTGAGCTTGCATAAATCTTATTCATGCTGCCAGAACTGCAGTGAGTTCATATGTCAGCTGCCTTGCTGCATCTGGACAGCATAGCTTCCTTGTAATCTTGTGCCATCTCAGGCCCTTTCAGCCTGTTTTTTTCTCCTGAGCTCTGGGAGGGAGTGCTATAGCTAGAATAGATTCATAGGGAGAGCTATAGCTGGAATAGATGCCACGTTCAGATTGAGCACTTGAGTTTCTTACAGTGTTTGCACCTTTTCCAGATGTAGGACTCTATCTTAACCATCACCTGTTGAGGAAAGCAGCGGCTGTGATGACGGGTGAGAGGTGCACTAATCTCTGTATATATGGTTAAGTCATCAGGAGTCAGTGTAACACTGTGGCCTTTCAGCAGAGCACTAGTACTGTGTTCTCCCCTAGGCCTATGGCTTGTCTACTAGCCGCAAGTTCTTAGCCCTGATATCAGTGCCTGGTATGGGTTTCAATTTGTGGATGGGCCTTAAATCCAATCAGAAAATAGTTTATCACTATGACATTCGTGTCACTATTATAGTGGCTGTGTCCTGTCAGGCCCAGTGCAGCATTCAGGGTTTGCAGCCAGGTACGATTTATGATGGCTTCTCTTTAGTAGTATGTACAGCCTCTCCCAGGACCGTGGCAGCCAGCCAATAGGGGTGAAACTTCAGGTGTTAACCAGCTTCATTTCTTTGTATTCCATGACTCAAGCATGTGGCGTCTTTATCAATAGAGTCTTACCATCAAAACATCGGCAATGGCCTGTAATATTTGGGGTTCTGTGGGACCCCAGTGGCCAGTAAGTTTAAGAGTTGTAACCATTCTGGACTCTGGGCTTTTCATTTGTTAGCCTATGGTATCTAGTAGGGGTTTGTCACCGCAAAATAGAGTGACTCCATTTAAATTCTTCTTATATGTTTATGTATACATTTTAAGTATGCATACTTTTACAGTTGTAGGCTTCCATGTGTCATTTTCAAAAGTTCTTCAGTGTTAGTTACCCCTCATGTTCTTCCTCCACTCTGTGTTTGCAGCCCTAACCCCATTTAACCTTCCCTTTCCCTTTACTGCCCTTCACCTCTTTATACCATTTCATTCACTCTCTGCTCCCTTGAAAGCCCCATCTCATGGCCCCTTACTAATTTCCTGACTTCCATAGGAATTCCAGATGAAACACACATATCTTAAGAGTCAAAGATCATACCCATGAATTAGCGAAAACATGGAGCGTTGTGTTTATAGGTCTGGGTTACCGCACTTAGGATTGTTTCCATCCATATCCATTTACCTGGGGATTTCATAATCTTGTTTTTCTTTAGGGCTGAATAATATTCTATTGAATAAACATACTACGTTTTCGTTGTACACAGATCAGTGAGTTGATAGGCTGTTTCCATATTCTGACTGTTATGAGTAGAGCAATAGTGAGCATGGAAGAGCAAGGGTCTCTACAGTAGGGTGCAGAGTCCTTTGGGTATGGGATGTTATCGCTGGATCACGTGGTATTCTTTTCCCAGCGTTTTGAGCAACTTGCACACAGATTTTCACAGTGCTCATGTTGTGTTCCCACAGCAGTGAGTAAATGTTCCTTGGGCATTTGAGAGGTTCTTTGTGCTTTTGTGAAAAATGCCAGAACTCAACACAAGAGGGCAGCAAAGCCATTTGGCATAATTTTTCTGCTTGGTAACTTTTTGCTCTGTTTTGAGGTCCCTTTTCAGAGTGGCATCCTACTTACAGTACTTTCTGGCCTTCCATTTCTATTTTGGTGGCTTTCTGGCCAGTGTGCTCTGGTGATACTGTTTCACTGAGTGCCCTTTCAATTGCAGTGTACAGGTTCCTGTGCTGAGAGCAGCCTGTGGGGGTGGGGGGAGGTTCCTGTTAGTTAGATTCTTGTCAAAGTTGTGGTTCCTTATGCTGTAGGCTTTAATACAGGTCACTGTGGGGTGGAATGTGATGGTTCAGCGTGTCTTGGGTCATTGATGTTCTGTGTATGCCTGTGTATGTTCTGTGTATGCAGCCTCCAGCTCCCCTGTCTACCTATTTCCACTGGCTCACCCAGGGAAGAACCCATGATGTTGTTTCCAGTTTCTGCTTCTATGAATCCTTGGGCTCTTGGGTCTCTCAGAACTTCACTCAGGTAGCTGTGGTTTCAAGTTTGTTTTGTAGAGACTGTAAGGGCAAAGGTGGGATTAGGAGATAGCATGTTCCTTGTCAGAAGGAGATTGAAGAGTAGGCTCTGCGTAACTGAAAGTCAGTCCCACCTACTTGTGGGTTTCCTAGTAGTGCTGTCCACTGGTGTGCTGGCATCTGTATAAGCCAGCATCCACAGAAGCCATTGGCCAAGGCAGATGATCAGAGCATGTCCAAACATCCTCACGGAGTTCTTCTGTCTTCTCCCTTTAAGACTAAAAGAAAAAGCTTATTTATACTGACAGGTTATCACAGGGTCCAGAGATCAATGTACTCTCTTTTAGAACACTGCTTCTTATACTGCCGTATTAGAACTTCCTCCAACCTGAGTACACGAAGTCAGAACTTTATCTTTAACAAATGAGAGATTTTAGAAAGGCCTCTACAAGCCTCATCAGTAGGACTTTATGTAGAGAGAATCTTTTATAAGCACCACCTGTCAATATAAAAGCTAATGGCCAGTGAGTTGAGGCAAACAGGAGGCAGAACATAGCAGGAAGAGAGAGGATTCTGGGAAATAGTAAGACAGATATAAACCAGCAGGTAAATGAACTTAGGGAAATGAAGCTGAGAATAATGCTGAGGAAACACGAAGGAAGAAGCAGACTGGGACCAAAGGGGGTGGGGTAACTAACTAAATGGTAGGTATAGAATAGTTTAAATGCGTTTAAATAAGTTATAAGCTAGTCAGAAAATGAGCCAAAGCTTATGGCCTAGGTATTTTATAATAAATAATTAGTCCTAGGTATTTTATAATAAATAATTAGTCTCAGAGTTGTCATTCCAGGAACAGGGGCAAGGAAAGAAGAAAAACCTGAATTGTCATTTTAAAACACCTTTAATACAAGGTCATATGGTGCTGGACTTGGTTTTTTAGCCTGACAGCAAGAAACTGCTTCCCTTATTCTTTGAGAAGAAGCAGTTGTGGCCTGTTCTTATACAGGCAGACATTCTACTTAGTTTCCCTTTATCCTGAATACCTAGGTCATGATGGAGCTGTGAGCACTGTCTGCTGGAGCCATGACAAGAGGTGGTTGCTGTCTACAGGCCGAGACCAGACACTGAGGGTGTGGTCAGTTCACAGGACAGAACTCATGCTGCTTTTGGTAATGTGTATTGAGCACCTGTGTCATGGTGGCCAGTGACATCAGACAGAATTCTTAGTGACCCTGAGCTATGGATGGTGACAGCTGTCAGCCCTCTTTAGAGGAGACCAGCAACAGATCCAGACTGCTTATTGACCCTGAGCTATGGACAGTCACAACTGTCTACCTCTCTTTGGGGGAGACCAGCAACAGTTATAATGAGGATCTGTTTTACTACAGTAGACACACGATGGTAGGGTAGTTTCTTCCATTCATTCACATATGAAATGCATGCATATGTAACACATAGTAACACACTTTTGGTAAATATATATTTACATTTGTAATGGTGTGAAAATGGCAAAATATCCACAGTAAAGCACAGCTGACTTTACATTAGCCCATTGTTATATCGCAGAGGTAATATGATGGTCTGGAGGACATTATGAAGGAGCGTAGTGACTGGCTTAAAGGAACGTTTGTAAAGTTATTTGGAAATAGAGTGAGAAAGGAGAGACAGACAGAGCATGGAACTCTTAGAAACCTTGCTTCTACTCATGAATCATGACCCTACGAACTGTGAACATAACCCAGAAGTGGTGAACATTTCAGAAATGTCAGACAGAGGCTGAGTCTGGATGTTTTGACTTATAATATTTAAACTTAACATTATATGATAGTGTTAGAAATTGTACTTTGAATCTTGACCTTTTCTTGGGCTAGAGACCCAAGGATGCAATACTCTCTGGTAATGCTGGGCTGAGCTGCACATGCTCAGTTGGTCTTACGACCCACCCTCTGCAGGGTCTGGATACTAAGCTGAGATGCTGGATGGTTGGCTAGGCATTGAGTGCATTGTCCATGGCCACAGGCAGGTATCCTCTTATAGGACACTTCTGGAGAGGGCAGAGGGCAGATGGGCTGGTCAGGGTCAGTGCTCCATTGGAAGTTCTCAGCAGCACCAAAGGAGCGAATGTCCTGCAGCAGGGATCAGTGCTAGTCCCTGTGTGGGCTTGATTGCATGAGACACAATATTGGTCTTCCTTTAAAATGAAAACAAAAGTTGCTTTTAAATTCTGGTGGATTACCTTAGGGTCCTGAGGTGTCTGTACTCTCCTTTAGAGCCCTGCTTCTTATACCATGTTTCAGATCATGCTCTCCACTTCAACAGTGGTTGACTATCTTTGATATTCAATGTTTCATTTCCCCCACTTTTCCAATGTTTTGAGCAAGTTGTGTAACACAAGCCTGAAACCCTGATCAAGAAGGCTGAGGATGGATGGATCATCCTCTAAGTCAGTTTGAGGGCAGTATAGGTTACCTAGTGATCCAGTCTCAACATTCCTTTACCTCCAAATTTTCAAATTTTATTCAAATAAGCTTTGGCAGTGGTCAGTAAGCAAAATCAGCATTGTGACAAGACATGTGTTCAGGATGAGGACAGTGTGTGTGTGTGTGTGTGTGTGTGTGTGTGTGGTGTGTGTGTGTATGTGTAGTGTTGGGGAGAGACTATTAGTGTGCTGCAGGGTTCTCACAGCTGTTCTGCCTCACAGGCTCCAGATGCTTTTCCCAAGCCAGTAACAGCTGCACAATTCTACTACATGGATACTTTCATACTGCTGTCTTCTGGCCCTGAATTTTGTCTGCTGAAGTACCACATTAACCTCTGTAGAGATGACATGCAAAGGTGGGTGGCGTTGAGCTTTCCTGCTCTGACCCCAAAGAGCCAGCCTACTTTCCCCACTCTGCCCTGCCTCTTCATTCCTAGAGACATGAACCTTAAAATCTTAAACTAAAAAAAAAAAAAAAATCCCAACAAACTTGTGTAAGGGGGAGTTTTAGTTATTGGCTTTTTAGTTCCCCTGGCTATAACACACATTTCTCTTTGTTCATTAATTTTGCCCTGACCTTCAGTTTGCCACTCCACAAGAGGAAGTCTGTCTTGCTAGTGTCTCTTGTCTAGTGCTGTCTTGTACGAGAAGTTCTGAGGGCATGTCTGCCTATGCCTCTGTATCCCTTTGGAAATGGAAAGATGAGTAACAAGTGTGTGCTAAGTAGCCGCTATAATGTAGGAACCCTGGGAACTGTAATGCATAGTTAGACAGTGGTATTCACATTCTGTAATTCAGTGCAAACATCGATATGTTACTTAGAAGAATATCTAATAATAATGAGAGATTTTTAATACTTAAACTAAAAAATACTTTAGTATAAATATGGTTGTATATTAAAATATCTGGCACAATATTTATCACAATGTTCACTTATGTAAAAAGAGATTTTTTTCTTCTATATTTATTACCACTTTGTGCAATAAGACAGGTTGTTTTCTAGTTTTAACGTTTTTCTAGTTTTGTTGCCATTGGAAAGCTGTTAAAAGCACAGGTAAATATGTGTCCTGATGAGTGATTACATGTGCCTGCTGGAATCCATCCCATTTCTTGGGTGTCAGTCACTTCTCAACCTTTTAGTCCTAGGCAGGGCACTTCATGTCATCGTAGCAGGGTGGGATGACCCAAGGTAGAGTGAAGACTGCTAGTTGACTGCTGCATACCTCTACTTCATGTGCTGGGCCAGAGTTGCAGTGTCAGAACCAGTGTGGAGCCAAACCTAACCTATGTGTTTGACCCCACTCACCCCAGCCCATCCCCCACACCTTTCCCACCTCAGCCACCTGTCCTACTTTATCCCATCCCACTCTTAACATCCCACCCATCCCATGCTACCTCATCCTACCCCACCCCACTCCACCCCACCCCATCCCACCCACCCCATCCCACCCCACCCCACCCCATCCCATCCCACCCCACCCCACCCCACCCTACCCCACCCCATCCCACTCCACCCCATCCCACCCCATCCCATCCCACCCCATCCCAC
>NW_021605555.1:759142-780469 GCF_004785775.1 Grammomys surdaster | reverse complement strand
AAAAAAAAAAACTACATCTCAGCTTCTGAAAATTGACCCCCTGGGCAACAACATTCCACCCCCCCCCACACCATCCCACTCCACACCATCCCACCCCATCCCATCCCACCCCATCCCACTCCACCCCATCCCATCCCACCCCACCCCACCCCACCCTACCCCATCCC
Organism: Grammomys surdaster; assembly: GCF_004785775.1. NCBI lineage: Eukaryota > Metazoa > Chordata > Mammalia > Rodentia > Muridae > Grammomys > Grammomys surdaster. The sequence goes on along the minus strand of NW_021605555.1, from coordinate 780,302 downwards.
ACCCTATCCCATTCCAAACCAGAAAACCCTACCTGCTGTGATTGGCAGCTCCTGTTAGGAACACCACAACTTAAAGTAGGGTGAAGTGGGTTCCATCCAACAAGGCCTTCTAGGCATTGGTACACTGCTCTCTATCAAACTCTTGGCCCTTTTCTGTGATCAACACTGTAGGCTCCAGCCTAGGCAGGGTTTTACTATTTACCTGGTTAGGTAGACACAGACTTAGAATAAATAATCCAAGCTACATCTCAGTTTCTGGTAAGGAAAAGTAGGAGATAGGGCTTCTAAAGAGTGTGCTTTCACTTGTGAAGATGAGTGGGGACAGTGACTGTTTGTCCCCACGGGGTCATTAGCTTGTCCTTCTCTCGGCTTCTTTTTCTTGTACATGCCTTTGCCTGGCCACCTTTCTGGAATAGTCTCTCAGCTTATTGTTTTCTAGTTTCAACAGGTTTTTCTAGATAAAATGACTTCTTTCTCAGCCATCCTTCTGTGTAATTGTAAGCGAGCAATTCTCAACCTCTGGGCAAGCCTCTATCTCCAAAATATTTACATTACTATTCATAACAGTAGCAAAACTACAGTTATGGAGTAGCAATGAAAATACTCTTTGGTTGGATTATTTGGTTGGTTCCACAACTTGCAGAACTGTATTACAGGGCCACAGCATTAGGAGGGTTGAGAATGAGTGCTGTAACTGTTTTCATCATGGCCATCTCTGTGACTGCCAATCTTTCCTGGAATATTTATTCTCAAGCTTCCTTGGAGACATAAGAGAGGTAGCCATAAAGAGACAAAAGCCGTGCAGTCGAGTCTCCAAGGAAGCTTGAGAATAAATAAACAAATAACCCATACTTATGTTATCTTTCTGAAAATAATAAGGACTGATATTTAGGATGCGATATCAACACTATATAGCTGGTTTAGTGCCTACAAGGTAATAATACATAGTTATTTAGAATTAAGGGACAGGCTTGCTTTCTCATAGTTATGAATGATTTGTTTTGGTATATAACATACCCAAATTATTTAAATTGAGGTATTCCTAGAGAAAAACAACTCTAGAATTTCTGATAGAAAAATTAATTTCCTGAATGATGGTTGAGGAGACTTGTTCATTCATTCCCTTAGTATTATAATATGATTAAACAATGCAAAACCTTATTTTCATTTTTATGATTTTAAATGTAGAATGTTTAATTGTAGTCAGAAGTAAAACATTGGTCATTTCCTTGTCCCTTTCTTCCAGGTATAAACCAAAAAGCAGGTATAAGCCTGTTTTCAAGCTCCCAATGACCAGTGGGGTGGACATAACCAGCCTGTCAGCAGTAAACGACTTTTATTCCCGTATCCTTCCTCTCAGTCTGTTGATGTGCCTTGCACTGAGCATTGCCTTTTGACAAAGTCTGTTTTGGGTATTTGAGAAGCCCCAGGTGTCATCTGGACATAAAAGTCAGATGAATGGTTCTCCTTGTGGAATATGGGATCTTTTGTAGTAATTATAGATGGAATAACCTTATCTTAATAGTTAGAAGCCCTCTCAAGGAAGAACAGTTTGGGCCATGCCGTAGAAGGACAAGCTCATAAGACTTATCTGTATTTACTGAGTCATGTGTCATCATTTAGTAACCTGTCATTCTTAGTAACCTGTCACACTTGCGATAGGCATTCTTGGATTATGTGGACTGGACTGGCAAAACTTATAGCAGTTGCCATGTGACAGAGCATGGTGCTGCATCTACAGCTTATGCTGATGAAAAGCCACAGAGGTACTGCGTCTACAGCACAGGGGGCTGTGCAGGGCCTCACGCTGCTAGGCTCTGTCTTTTCTTCTTTAACTTACACTATGAGTTTCAGTGGCTGTGGGTGTCTCCACTTTGTCTCATACCATGTGCTCTCCTACTCACAGTGGACTCTGCTTCCTCTTCTTCTCTTGCCCAAGCTGGGAGTCAGGTGTGATAGAGTCGCACTGTGTATCTTCCCTGGAACTTCAGAAGTTCTTTAGTAATTCTCCATTTCTGAGTCTTGTGAGGGTCCATTTTTTTTTTTTTGTAATAAGGTAGGGAGAACTGTGTGTTCATAGGTGAGACTGCTGAGAGGACCCTTGACTGACTTGCTGCAGACATCATACTCACAGCTGGCCGGGACCGGACTGTGGAAGTTTTTGACCTCAATGCTGGTTGCAGCGCTGCAGTGCTGGCTGAAGTCCATTCTCGGCCCGTCCATCGAATTTGTCAAAATAAAGTGAGTTTGTACATAATATATGCATTAATTAAAAGCTTTGAGCTGAAAGTGTTTAACAATGATAAACATGGTATGATGCAATTTTGTGACTACTGCCAGATCCAATATTAGCTTTTTCTGACTGCCAAACTATGCTAAACTTTCTTTGGTAGCTATAGATAGCTCAAAGATTTATTATTATATTTTAATGTTTTTAAACTATGGTGTTTATGTGTATCTGTGTGGGTACCAGTTTCCTTGGAGGCCAGAGGAATTGAATTCTCCTGGAGCTGGAGTTAAAGGAGCTTATAGGTTCCTCTGTATGGGTGGTTGGAACCAAACTCGGGTTCTCTAGAAGAGCAGGTTGTGGGCCATGTCTCCAGCCCCTGCGGGTGTATTGACAACATTGCATGGCACTTTTTGCTCGTTATCTTTGACTAATTGTGAATCTGTGTAAATATCTGTGGCTAGCAGTGGCATCTTCATGTAAGCTGGGGTGGGTCTGGATGCCCATGTGATGGTGGGGATGAATGACAGTCATGTACACTGCAGACTGTGACAGTCTCTGAGTCACAGCTTCTCCCTGAGATGTCAGATATAGTTATCCTCTTTCACATATTGTGAGTTTTAAAGATGTGCTCAGGTGCCTTGGAGGCTGAGGTTAACAGTCTAATGGACTAAGTACTCTCTGAGGTTTCTATTGCTGTGATTTGCCTTGTCCAAAAGCAAGTTGAAGAGGAAAGAGTTTATTTCAGCTTATAGTTTATGGTTCCATCATGGAGGGAAGCCAGGGCAGGAACTAAGATAGGGACCTGGAGACAGAAACAGATGCATAGACTTTGGAGGAGTTTATTGGTTTGCGTCTCCTTGCTTAGCCTACAGTTTTATACAACTCAGAACCACCTGTCTAGGAGAGGCACCACCCACAGGGGCTGGGCTATCGCATATTAATCATTAATCAAAACATTCCCCACAGACTTGCCTCTGTTGGAAGCATTTTCTTAGCCTAGGCTCCTCTTCCCAGATAACTAGTTTGTGTCAAGATGACAAGACAAAGCTAAACAATAACAAAAACAACCAACAAGGGCATTCATTACCTAAAGAGCATCTAATACATGAAATATGCTGATTTTTAAAATGATCTGTGTGCATATGTGATGTATGTATGTGTTTGTGTGTGAGTGTAAACATGTAGCATGACACACATGTGGTCAGAGGAAAATATTGAGTGATAGTCCTTGACTTCCATCTTATTTGATGCATGGCCTCTCTGCTGTTTGCCACTGCACTTTGTACTCCAGGCTAGCTGCCTGCAAGCTTCCAGGAGATCTGATTCCCTCTCAGTGTGGGAGCAATGAGATTACAGGCAACTTTCCTCACACCCAGTTCATGGGCTCTAGAGATCTGAATTCAGTCAGTCAAGCTTGCAAGGCAAGTGCCTTCACCACTGAGATGTCTTCCTGCTATCTGTTTGTTTTGTGTTTGACTAAGATGTGATTTTTATTTTCGAGGCAGTATCTCATTAAGTCACTCAGGCTTGTCTGGAATTTGCAATCTTTCAGTGCTAGGGCTAGGATACTTCCCCACAAGTTACTGGCCAAAAGGCCTCAGAGGCCCCCAAGTAACCCAGGCTGTTACCATTACTTTTGACTTCCTACTATAGCTAGACGGTGAGACCCATTGCTGAAGACACTATACACTGTGAATGTAGGACATTGATAAATCAAGCTGGAAATATCCTGGAAACTAGCTTCCTTCTGGCTACCTATCATAGTTAGGTGCTATGCAGGCCACCTGTCTAGTAGTGACCCTGCACATTATAATACTAACCTACTAGACAAGATGTTTTCCCTGGTGCAATAATAATAGCATTGCTATGGGAGTGACCAACTGCTTTCTGGTTGGATTTGAGGCTTGTTTCACAGGAAAGAATTCAGTCCTAGTAGTGTAAACCTGGTCACAGAGCCCATGGCTCAGAATATCATCGGAAGGGGAAACTACTGAGGCCATTTTGCTAAATGAACATGTTGTTGAGCTGCCTTTTAAATATTTATGTTTGTACCCATAGACTAATAATGTTCTAAACCTTGGTCAGAGAAGCTTCCTTTTGTGTGTATATGTGATGTTTGTATGTGTTTAGGCTACCATCAGTGCAGACTCATGGTTTGCCCAAGTGCTGAGAGCAAGAGACATTTGAGTGTTAACCTCTAAGTAGGACATCTAGAGCAAACCTTTCTCCTCCTGCCCCATGGGCCCAGAGGTGGGGGATCGGAAGTTGTGCTGTGAAACACTGTGCTCTGGATATGACATGGTCACTGCTTACAGCAGCTGTGGCTACCTGCACAAGATCAAGCCAGTTATACTCCAGCATGGATGGGAGAGGGGCATGCAAGGCTCTGCCCAGGGTGAGGAGCTATTATCAATCAGTGGCTGCTAGAAGAAGGGGATGGTGACTTCTCTGTGGGATTGTACTCCTGCTAGTTTGCCCATGCTCTGATGGATGCCCCATAGCCATGTACATAACACTGGCACCACTAACCTGACCTAGTGGGACATGAATAGCAAGAATGTGAAGGTGGAAGGGACTATTGAGAAGGGTCAGGAGGAAGCAGAGGGGTTTGGGTTGGGTGTGTGTGTGTGTGTGTGTGTGTGTGTGTGTGTGTGTGTGCAATTGTGAAGGAGTACAACATTTCTTAAGATCTTCTTAAGAGCTCCCTGTTCTTTAGCTGAAACAAAAGTGCTAGCTGACTTAAACATTTTCAGTAATTGATCTCTTTGATGAGATTAGATTTCATTTTAATCTTGTGTTTAAAATGGTCTTTTCTTTATTTAAACAATTTGTCAAATGCTTAAATTCCATCAAATGGAGTGGAAAAGCAGTTACATTTGTCTCTGTGTACCTACCATTCATGTTTGTGAATATGTATGTGTTTATACACTGCCTATTAACTTAAAATGTCTGTAGAAAGGTACTTTAATTGCTATTCCTATATTGATAGGTGCAAAGCAAGCAGGGTTCTTGAGCTGAGTAATTCAAAATCTCATCAGAAGAATGTATAATCACACAGACTCAAAGTCCATCTGCTTAAACACATGTGGACAAAGGGTAGAGAACATAGGGAGGTACCAGGAGTTTGTCCATAGGACCAGAGTGCAGGAAGTAGACATTGGTTGTTATGTTCTGGTAGCAAAGCAAAGGGAGGAATGGACAAGAGATACTGACTGGAACATAAACATTCCCTGGGTTGGTGGACCCTGATCAGGACCTTGATATTTACTCTGGTTGGCAGCAGCCATTGCAGAGTTGGATTGTGAACAAGATTCAAGCATTGCGTATGATCATGTAGTTTGTAGCAGCTATGGATTTCAGGACCAGCTGTTAGAGGTTGGCCTAGCTATTAGACACTAGTGACAAGGATGTTCAGGGAATGTGGAGTAACTAAGAGGGTACTCAGCACAGTGACTGAACTTTGCATATCTCTCTCTCTCTCTCTCTCTCTCTCTCTCTCTCTCTCTCTCTTTCTCTCTCTCTCTCTCCCTCCCTCCCTCCCTCCCTCCCTCCCTCCCTCCCTCCCCTCCCTCCCCTCCCTCCCTCCCTCTTTCTCTTTGGGGTGGAGTCTGAGCTTGATGAGCATAGGATGCTGCCCCTTGGGGTAGAGTAGAGCTGTCACTGCTGAGAGGGAATGTATGTGGGATTACTGGGCTTCTTTGGAGGCCTGGGCCTGCTGTTACCTGGTTGCTTCTTAGTCACTGTTTGCTTTCTGTGCTCTGCTCTGAGGTGCTGGAGTAACCCATGAGATGTGTTTGCTTGCTCTGTCAGTGTCATGAGTGTGGCATGCCATGAAGGAAGAGGAGTGCATGATGCATGTGGTCCTGCAGATGGCTTACCTGCTCTGCTGTAGAATGAGAAATCCTGCTCTCAGCTTCCCTGCTGTGCCACAGCATCCAGTGCTTCTCACTCTGGCAGAAGCAGCTCATTCCTCCTTCAACAGTGGAACCTGGTGTTTCATTTCCCACACATAGAGTTAGGATCGTTTTGACTTTTGCAGTATCTACTGGCCTGGCTCTCTTCCCTTGGGTAGTGTCACAGGCCTATCCTACCCCCAACCCCAAACCTGCCTCCTCCAAGTTAAGAGGGTTCAGCAGGAGCTGAATCAGCCCTGCTTCAAGTCTCCCAGGCCACACTCAATCTGGGTGCCCCTCCTTTAACAGCTAAACACTTTGTGTAACCCTTCCTCAGAAGGCACATCCTCTGCTCACAAGTCTGCCATGACTCTTATGACAGGGCTGAGACAGGGACAGCAGACTATGGATGGTACTCAGACTTAGGGAAACCTGTTGTTACTCTACAGACAGAGCCAGTGCTGGCCAGGCAGGCAGTAGACTCTGGATTTGGTGTATTGTCAGATGGTAGATAAACCCTGAAGATGATATTCCCTTCAGAGGGCACCAGGACAGTGGCAGGCTCTGAAATAGGCTTATTATGCATCAATGTCAAAGTGTTCTAAGAAGATTTGGTGATTCTGCTCCATTTTACAGGGAAGTCCTGCAAGCCATCAAGGGTGTGAGGAAGCATGGCCTGGCCTGTTCCCTTCCTGGGTGATGGTTCAAGGCATTCTTTTCTCTGAGGAATCTTCCCATCGAATGTGTCTGCCTGAGGCTTGAAGAGCTATCGCATGCTTCTATACAGCGCCTGCTGTGTGCTCAAGTGCTACCCATGTGGCCTTGTGGACTGGCAGTCCTTTGAGAGCCACTATGGTGTGCTCTTAAATGGAAGGTGCTTTGTTAGGAAAAACAGCTCTTTTTAATGGGGAAATGACTGGTTTAACTTCCTGAAAATAAACATATGATGGAATGCAAGGAGCGAGTATGAGGTCACTGAGACTGGCACCACATCTAGTGGTTTGTTTTCTGAAGATGCCTCTTTAATTTTCATACACGGACACAAAGCACATTAGAGCAGTCAGACTCACCGCAGCCATGTGGGTGCTGTGGTTTATGAGGTCCTTCAAGTCCAGGCACAGACATATCTAGGTTATACTTGACCCAGATAGCACATTTCAGTAAATATAAAGTAGGCCAGTACTCACTCTGTGAAGCTTAGGACTTAAAGTGGTCACTCCAGTCAGTGCCAGTGAGGCCTCTCTTGAGTGTTCCCATGTACCACCTAGAGCTAAGTTCTAAGGATGTCTTCCGGTGTTAAACTGGACAAGTAGGGTTTAATTCATAGTTCTATATTTATAGAATTCCCCTGATCTGGGTTGATCATTTCTATTGCTTTTCTATCACTGTGTATTACATCATAAAATTATTTATTTTTAGATTGAAAATATTGTCTTAATGTATATTGGTATCTTAAAATCATATCAGATACTTCTTTATTTAAAAAGCTTTCTAAGAACACTTGACAAGTATTCTAGTTACCTTAACCTTGCTATGGATAAAATACTGACAATAACAACTTAGGGGAAGAAAAGATTTATTTGGCTTATACTTCTGGGCACTGTCCATCATTGAGAGAAGGCAGGAACTCATGTGTGAACCTGAAGGCAGGCCTGCTTATTGCACACAGCCTTACTCTTGACCAGGAAACTCATTTGCCCAGGCAAGAAAGTTAGTAGAAACCATGGTGGAGTATTTCTTAATGGAATGTAGATACTCTCATGCTTAGCCAGCTTTCTTATATAGCCCAGGACTATGTGCCCTGTGAATGGTACTGTCTACGGCAAGCTCTCCTATACCAATTGACAATCAAGACATATCACAGGACAATCTGTTCTGGGCAATCCTTCAGTTGGAGCTTTGCTGTAGGATTAACTAAAGTGAGCTTCCCAGCTGTGATACCACTGTGTATCAGATTTCTTGACTCTAAATAGATACTGGTTTGTTTGCTAAAAGGATGAAGAGCTAAAGAAGTGTGAAGAATGCTCTCTGGCACAGTTAATCCTTAGAGTGTGGCTTGTTACCACTGAACCTAATATAAGCTTTCATTTTCTGTTTGTAAATGAAGAATGACTTCTAGGTCCATCTTATATTTAGTTTGTTATAGTATTTCAAGTAGTCTTCTGAATTACAGTGTGTTTAAGGAATATTTTAAGCTAAATGGCTTCTCTGGTGGTGCTCAGTTGTTTTACACAGCCATCTTTCTTCTGGGGGATCACCAGAGTCATCAGATGTCAACACCTGGACTTGCAGAGTTTTTACTCCTAGTGACATGTAGGGTCCTGTGGAACATAGTCATGGGTTTGATTGCCAAGGTGTAGCTCAATGTTCTTGATTTTTATTTTCTCCATCTGGTGACAGGGATCATCCTTTATAGCTCAGCAGTCTCTGGCATATAACCTTTTCCTGACCACAGCTGTTGGTGATGGGGTTCGACTATGGGACTTGAGGAACCTGAGGTAAGACCAGCCTGCATCGCAGCACTGCCCTGAGGGAAACTGGAGCTGAGCTGGGGATGCAACCTGACCCTTGTTACAAATAATACAAGGCGGTGACTAGTCTGTGTATGCTCTGGAGAGGACTGGCTTCTATACAGTTTTGATGTAGTCACTTTGGGGTGGTGGAGCATGGGTGCTAGCCTATTCTCTGAGGGCCATTACACGCAGCTTCTGAGAGTCAGAGATGTGAGGGGGGCAATTACAGTATAGTTATGGCCATCCCAGATTCGGATTCCTGTCAAACATGTCTTGCTTACACTGGACACCTGTACTGGGCTCACACAGCTCCTTTGGAAACTGCACTGATAGTACTTCACCTTGGGCTGCTTGATCTCCCTCTCCTGAAGATGTTTCTATTTAAGCGTTAGCCTTTATCCTCTGATAGTTACAGTATGGCAAACCATCACTATTAGAGCATATGTAATGTAATAAAACTGACAAATGTTAATATATGTTCATAGTACACAGCTATTCATAAGGAAACATGAGCAGTGTGCTTGCTTTGTTCTTTGTCAGTAGAAGAAATATCGAAGCCCCACCCAGCATTAATTATATGGCATAAGTGAGATCTTGCCTACTCCTCAAGGACTCTGTTTGGCCTCAGCATGCTCCACGGTGCCCACTAGGTGTTGACCATGCTTGTTGGTGCTGGAGGTTCCCACCTTATAAAGTTGCACAAATCATGAACTTATCTCCATGAGGGGGCTTATGTAGTACTTGGTAAGTGCTTGAGGAACTCAGTCCTCTTATTCGAGTGCTACACTTCCCCTAAAGCTGTGGGCTATTTCTCTACATAATTTGTGATTTTAGGAGATTGGTTTGAAAAATTTATAATAATATCCAGAAAATGCTTATTTGACATTTCTCATATATAAAGGTGGATTCACTCTTAGTTTTGCCATCTGTGGGAGTTTATTATTTTTGAAAAAAGTTTAAATTATTTTAAAGATCCCCTTGATTATATACCATTTGATAATTCTCAGCATGAAGTTTTTTCAAGGATGTAGTTTGGGGTAGAGTGTTTGTCTAGTATGTAAAAAAGCTGGGGTTTGATTCCCAGCGCACACACAAACATCAAAGATTTTTTTTTTTTTAGATATTAGCTTGTTCATTTTGTAAAGGAAAATGTGTTGGTATCTTTTAATGTGTCTTAAGATGTAGCAACTAGTTTTCACTCAACTCTTTCTTTTTACCCTTGCAGGTGTGTGCGCTGCTTTGAAGGGCATCCAAACCGTTCTTACCCTTGTGGAGTTGCTTTTAGTCCTTGTGGAAGGCTCATGGCTTGTGGTGCAGAGGACAGACATGTACGTGTGTATGCTTGGTCTGACTGTAGGATTTCTAGGTGGTGTTATCAAATAGACCTTGAGCCCCATTAAGTGCTGCTATAAAAATCTACTTCATGCCTAACAGTATTTTAAAATAGTTACCCAGCATCAGAAGTCCATAATAGTAAACTGTGACTGCAAATGGCTCATTTTTACTGAGCCAATACACTCTCACATCCGTCACTCATTTCTTCATGTATTAGTCATCTCAGACATGGGTATGTGCTCCACGAACGACTGTAACATGTGGTGTAGGAGTGACAAGGTGTTGACGTGAAATGTTACACATAAGTGCAGCTCATGTGTAACAAGGCGTTCTCTGTCTCTATCGGGTTCGTAGAGAACTGCATGCTCTTCTCAGTGTAGTTGTCTCTCTTCCTCTCCACCTTTCCTCTATGCCAGATCCACATCTCCTGCAGATGTGGAACGCAAAGATCTTATAGTGTCCCAGGGCTGTGGAACACATTGCCACATAGCTGGAGGCTAAGCCCACAGAGGAGGCCAGCTCCCTCATGACTTTGATGCTCCTTGGCTGGACACTATGCTGTCCCTCCCTCCTCCTCCACTGTGTGCCTCAAATTGCTCAGAAAGGCCACTTGATGGTCACTTGTCTCCTATAAAGTGTCCTCATAAAATTCCATATTGAGAATCACATGAGGCACAAAAGTGGTAATACCCAAACAAGAACCTGGGTCTGAGCTGAAGGATGCTTATGAGGTACTGGTGTGGGATAATGAAGTACACAGCACTCCTTGTTCTAACCCAGCCCCTCAACATAGTCTCCAAATGAGCTCAGGCTTCCATGGGAGAAGAAAGACACCACTGTCAGCAAGCAGGGCAGGATATCAAGATGGTAAGATGTGTGAATACTCAGCTGATTTCTTCTCAAGGAGATGCAAATCAAGATCAGTGGTCACTGAAATCATAGAGATAAAAAAAAAACGGACAGCTTAGAAAAGACAAGACATATAACTGGTACTTTAGCCATCATTCATTGGTTTCTCTGGAATACTGCCAAACTATTTTCAAAAACAATGGCAAACTTTACTATGAAGCTTTGAAGACTTATGCATCATTGACTATACTTCTGTTTGAGTCTACCATCATTTCTTACAACCTCTTTGCGACTGACACTTTGCATTTAAGTAACATAAGCAGAGAAAAATGTTTTCTGAGAAGGTCACTGGTTGGCTTCGTATGTGCTGTTTTATGTCATAGTCCTTTGGCTTTTTGCAGAAATGAGTGTTTAGCATTTAAGCAACATATTGTTCCACTGTCACAAAAAGGAAGCTATACAGTGCTTTGGTTATTCATTTATCACGTTGGAATGAAAGTGATGGCCATTCTACTTTTTCAGACAGCATTTAGAGCAGTAATTCCCAACCTGTAGGTTGAAACTCCTTTGGAGATCACATATCAGATATTTTGCGTATCAGATATGTATGTTACAATTCATGACAGTAGCAAAATTACAGTTATGAAGTAGTAACAAAATAATTTGTGGTTAAGGAGTCAACTACAATATGAGGAACCATATTAAAGGGTCACAGCATTAGGAAGGTTGAGAGTCAACCTTCAAATCAATGGATTTGTAGTGTTTTATTGTGCATGCCTCTATGTTCTATATGAAAGGACATTTGCAAAAACTGTACCTGAAGATTAACAAAAGAATCAGTAGAGGCTTAAGTGAGAAGAATAGACATTTGTTTTTTTCAATAAGGACATGGGCATTGGCCAAATAGTAAAAACTCTATATTCCTTTCACCTGGTATATAGCAGATATTCAGTAATATATAAATGTAAAACAAGTATAAGCATCTTTTTGTTTATAAATTGTCTTCACTATACAATTCAAAGATTTATCACATATTTGTGATGTATTAAAAACTACAAGTATAATTCAGTCCCCTCAAGAAGCATAAAATCTATAGAAAAGAATTCACAGCACCTTTTTTTTTTTTGGAATATGCTGAGGCATCCTTGAGGTTGTTTACAATAGGACCTAGCTGTATAGCTCAGGTTGACCCTTCTGCCTGAGCCTCCCAGCTTCTTTGTCCTCACAGCATAAAATCAGAAGTGTCCAGAGTCTAAAGGGACTCAACTCACCCTCTGATCGTGATAGTAATCCAATCCTGCAGGTCCTATTGTAAAGAACCCCACTTAAACGAGTGACTCATATCCAGCATAGTTTTCCATAGAAAAGAATCCTGTCCATAATACCTTCCAAAATTTCCCTTCAAAGAAAAATTAAATAGAAAGGACTAGTTTTATAGAATGAAAATAGAGAAATATTTCAAGAGTTCCCTTATAGGAAAGTGGCAGGCTCAGGGAATTTTTACTCTACTCTTAAATATCAGCAAGATTCAATAATACCCATTTCAAATCATAAATATCTAAACAATGTATCATGTTTATTCTTTTTCAGTGAATATAATTGATTTTAAAAACGTCACAATCTTTCAGAGAAAAGCTGTGTTTAACTTATGAATATCAATGAAAAAGTTTGAAATGACACAGGAACAAACACAACCTAATAACATGTTGATAGCAGTGCATCACACCAAGATGGGTTTATGTCAAGAAATGCAGAATGATCAAATACCAAGAAATCTACTAGTACAAACTTAGTGTATTAATAACTGACAGTAAAAGTAGAATCCTTTAAGTATCTCCATAGAGGCGGAAAAGTCATTGTAGTGGAATCCTAGACTTATTCATAAATCATCCAGAAGGAGCACATCTATTAATTCTCTGTTAAAATGACAGAATGCTTATCTTAGCTTGAAGCTAACATGTTCCTTAGAAAACAGAGGCAGTCCATGGATGAGAACACTGAAGTCTGTCACTGTTTAGCAGAGTATCAGAGCCACTTTCTTGCTCTTTTAGACAAGGCAACTCATGGATGTCATTATGGAGAGGCACAGTGAAGCCTTCTCTGTTTGTAGCAGAAAGATTGTATATTTAGAAAATCCAGAAGAAGTAATGACCTTTATGAACAAGAAAGGAAAGAAAGTATTAGTTTGAAAAAAATTCATTTTCCTCCATAGTAGACTTGAAGAAACTTGGTATTAGATAAAAAGATTCTGTACTCTGACAAACCAATAGTCATCTGGTTTGATTGATCAGTTAACTAACTTGTGAAAGGAATTTAAGTGGGAGAGCTTGTCCCTCCCATTATGGTGACACTAGAGAGGCTTTAAGAGTAAATCAGTGGATTGTTTCCAAATAAAAGAGCGAATAGATTTCCCATATCTGACATGAAGAGTACTTAAAAGCAACCCCACTCCAACTGTCTCATTCAGCATCCTACTCTGGTCTCTGGATGCTATCCCAACTCACAGATACCAGATAACTCTGGTGAACAGGTGAATCAGCTCTGCATCAGAAGACATGAGGAAAGCCAAGGATACCTGAGCCAAATGATAGAAAAAAGTATGAGGGTGTTGAGGACATGTGGTGAAGTCATAGAAAGAACAAGGCCATGACAGAAGCCATGCAATGAGGCTATAGAAGAGAAGCAGAAGGGTATCCTGGTCACATAGGGAAGTCCTAGTTGTGAAGCAGGAAGGTAGGCTGGCCGTATAAGCCATTGAGAAAGCATCAAAGGACACTGGCCAGGGGAGGAGTAGATAGATATCAAAGAAAGAACTACAGTTGATTTTTAAGACATCACTTAAAAAATTTATATGCCCAAGATAATAGCTAGAACCACAAAGACAAAGTAGAGCCAGCACACCAAACCAGAATGATGGTTTGCATCATTGATTGGTCTGCAGAATGATGATGCACAATCCGCATACCAAAGCTTACTGCCCAGGTTGGTCTCCTGCAGAATGATGACAGCACAGTTCTCATGTCAAGGCTTACTTTTTAAGAGAAGGAGTGACATTTGTCTGGTCTTTATGTGGAGTGTATGTCTAGTTACCCATGTATCCTACTTGATGACAGATAGCTGTTTTTCAGAGATTTCTGGGCAAGTAGGGATGAGTGGTAGAATTAGAGAATCTTTGAAGTCTTAAATGAAGGAAGGGATTTAGGCAAATGTCAAAGACTGATGGCCCAAAAGTAGCTTGGATAGACACTTCTCTGTATGGTCTTTAGGCCTATGCCATCAATACAAAGGAAAAGCAAACAGAACCACCAGGAGATACTTGACATTCATCAAAAAGACAAGGGTCAGGTCTGGAGAGGTAGCTCAGGCCTTAACAGCCAGAAGGACAAGGGGGAGATAGGACTGGAGAAGCAGCTCAGATGTTAGAGTGTGGGCTCTTCTTGATCTCTAACAGCTATGTTGGGCAGCGCACAACTGCCTGTAACTTCAGTCTTAAGGTATTTGGCTTCCATGAGCATCTTCACTCACATACATGTGCCTCTCAACAGATGTGTGCACATCCACAACTAAAAATAAAATACTTCTTAAAGATGGGGGATGACAAATGTGGGTGAGGATGTGGAACATTGGAACCACACACATTGTTGCCAGAGGTGTAAAGTATGCAGACAGTATGGTGTGCCCTCACAAAACAAAAACAAAGTACAGTCCTCCCTCCACAGCTACCCTCTTATTCACCAATCTCACTCCTGGGTATTTATTCAAAGAATTGGAATCAGTAGCTCAAAAAGATAATTGTATCTCTGTGTTCATGGCAGGACTGTCACACCTGTGAAAATACAAGCCCAGCATCCACCAGCAGGCTGGAGGTGGGGGACCTGATCCAAATGATGCTGGCTTGGCCTGGCTGTGTCATATCTGAAGCAGCATCTGCCTAAGATATACAGAGATGAGGAAAATTGTACTTTACAAATGAGAAAAACAGATATTTCATTCCTCTACTTTACAGTGTAGCAGAACTCCATTTGTAGACTTTACTTCAGAACCACCATTTAGCCACTGATAGAGCCACTAGGAAGTTTCATACTGGAAGAGCTCCCCCCACCCCCCGCCATGGGAAGAAGAATCAATTCCAATGGGATTCTTGTTACATGGCTGTTTCTTTTATTAGCAGCAGACTTTTAGAGAATGCCTTCTGCATACCCATGACATCCCAATAGGATAGACTACTAGATTTTGTCCTTCAAATGAAGTGTTCAACACAAACTCTAGATGTGTATCATATACATGGTATGTTAGTTTGAATGAAAAAAATCTCTCCATGGGCTTATGTGTTTAAGTATCTGGGTCGTACTTGATGACACTGTTTGGGAAGGTTATGGAACCTTAGCAAATGCTACCTTGCTACTATATAACCTGGGCAAGCTGGGGAAAGTTTATAGCCTTACCCCACTTCATATTCTCTCTCTACTTCCTGTGTGTGGGTGAACATGTAACCAGCCAGTTCTGGTTTTTGTCACCTGATACTATCCTTCTCTACCATGTAGTCTGTAACCTTAAGCTAAAATAAACTTTTTCCTTTAAGTTGCATGGGTTATGGTATTTTCTCACATCAACAGAGAAGTAACTACTACACATGGGAAGTGTAGCCGATTCTGGTAGAGATACTTCCCAGTTAATGGCAGAAAGCCACAAAGTACTTATATTCTAACCTGAAGGTACCCAGTTTTCTCAGGCTAAAGACAGGGACAATGTGGCATCTTCTCTTGTAATGTGGAACTTTAAAGTAGGGTTGGCATGCAAAGGCTGTGCACCTTTCTAAGTATCAGTCATCAAATATGAATACTTGCTTCACACTATTCAGAGGGAGTCACAGAGGCTTATGACAGGAAGTGAAGAGTGTGCACACTTAGTTCACAGGACCATGAATGGCAGGCAGGACTTAGCCTGGGACTGAAACATCACCTCCTATCCCACATCACGTGCAGTCTATTCATGCCCAGCAGAAACTTACAGCAGGCACTGAGATGGCAGGGCCTTATGACAGGAAGTAGAGGATATGCCTTCATTTAGAGGTGAGAGGGGCTTTGTGACTAAGTCCTGTGATTTGGCTGGCACCATGTCAGTCTTGTTAGCTGTCACTGTGTTCTGGGTAAGCCTCAGAGCATAGCTGGGACATGGTTTGGAGCTGATCAGCAGCCCTGTCAGCCCAGAATATCTGTTTGTCTTGTCTCCTAGGCTTATGTGTATGAAATGGGCTCGAGCAGCTTTCTGTACCGTCTTGCAGGACACACAGATACAATTACTGAAGTGGCCTTCAACCCAGCAGCTCCACAGGTACAGTCTCCTCCCAGCGTGAACAGGGCCTCTCCAGTTCATACCATCTCCCAGTGTGAGCAGGGCCTCTCCAATTCATACCATCTCCCAGTGTGAGCAGGACCTCTCCAGTTCATACCATCTCCCAGTGTGATCAGGGCCTCTCCAGTTCATACCATCTCCCAGTGTGATCAGGGCCTCTCCAGTTCATGCCATCTCCCAGTGTGAGCAGGGCCTCTCTAGTTCATACCATCTCCCAGTGTGATCAGGGCCTCTCCAGTTCATGCCATCTCCCAGTGTGAGCAGGGCCTCTCCAGTTCATACCATCTCCCAGTGTGATCAGGACCTCTCCAGTTCATATAGTCTTACTTGTGGGCTTGGCCTCTCCAATTCCTACAGTCTCCTATGTGATCAGGACCTCTCCAGGCCATATTGTCTTGTGGCACATTTAAAAGATGATCAGAGTTTATTTTGATGTAATCTTAAGGCATTTAAAAGCACATGCGTCTGGGCACAGTGCCTATAATTTTAGCTCTCCAGAGATTGATGCAGGAGGATCATCCTAAGCCACATACCTGGGTCAAGGTCAGCCTGGGACATATGAGAACCTGTCTCAATGAAAAAGAGATTATATGATAGTTTTGAGTGCCAGGAAAGGAAATTAGGAAGTAAACTTATTGAAAGAGAAATCTATTTTTTTCATTTATTTATTTATTTATTTATTTTTTATTGGATATTTTATTTACATTTCATATGTTATCCCCTTACCCCATCCCCCACCCACCCGGGAACCCCCCCATCTCCTTACCCCTCCTCCTTCTTCTCCGTGGATGTAACCCCCTCCTACCCTCCCAACTCCCACTTCCCCACCCTCAAAATTCCCACCCCCTGGGGCGTCCAGCTTTCATGAGGTCAAGGATCTCATCTTCCACCTGTGCCTGGCAGGGCCCTCCACTCTTACATATTCAGCTGAAGCCCTGGATCCCTCCATAAGTGCTCCCAGGCTGGTGGTTAGGACCCTGGGAGCTGTGGTTGGTTGGTATTGTTGCTCTCCTCATGGTGCCACAAACCCTTTCTAGAATTTTTGTAATTAAATTATTTGTCATTCTGTGTATTTGCTCTTACTGCAATATAGAAAGTTAAATGCACCCATAGATATGGTCCTGTCTAATCTAAATGTGAACACTGTAGACAAGACTCATAAAGCAAGCAGGAGAGAGACTTAAAAAGAATTTGTATGCAGGGAGAGTACTGTAGAATGTAAAGACACGACCTTAATGAGAAAAGGCCAGGAGGAAATAAGACTTGCAAACCAGCTCTGTAGAAAAATAAACATTCTGAAAAATGAAGACAACTTGAAAGTATTCACATTCTGCTAAATTTGAGTGTCAGGAACTTCAGTTTCATCTTGTCTCCTTATGACCAAGGTCCCATTCAGAGAAAAAAAATCATGTTACTGTGTGATCATGTACTTAGCATGCCCTGTGTCTAAGACCATTGTGTTGACCCATGCTTGTCAGTGACATTGCACTGCTGTGATCCAGGGCCTGCTGCAGTGCCTGACACATTGTTGGCTTTGACTCTTGATGTCCTGTCAAATGATATAATCAGTAAAGCTTGCTGTGTGCTTGCCAGAACTCTGTACCACTGAACTGCTGGAGCTGGTGGCTCTGTCACACCCAGTTCCTTCCTGGGCCCTGTCTGATTTTTATGGTCTGGCTTTGGGTTGTAGGTTAGCCACCTCCTTTTCTCTCTGCTGACACCTTCACTTGAGCAGTTGTCATTTCCTGGTATGTTCATGAGTGTCCCTCTTCACCTTCTTTTCTATGATTTTATTCTTGTGTTTGCAAACTATACCACTCTATTTGATTTAGAGTTGCTATGTCCCCTTAAAGAGTTGAGGCTTTGTTATTATGAAGTACATTCTTCTTTAGCCATGGTATTCATACATACAAAAACAGCCATGCTTATTTCTCTCAGTGCTTGGATGATCTGCCTTTTGTATTTGCTTTCTACTACACTATATTTTGATCATTTTCTTTCCCTCTGCCAATTCTTTCCAGCTACTCCCCACCTATATACTCTCCAATGCCATGTACTTTCTTTGAATAAGGAAACAAACATCCAAAATAAAAACAAAAACACTGAAACGTTATCAAAAACAAGCACACACAGAAACCCATGGAGTCTGTTGTGTGTTGTCCAGCTACTCCGGAGCCTGCCATAAGTTGTGGTTGATATGCCCACTGTCACTCAACTAGGAGAATGGATTTTCCCTTCCCCAGCAAGTATCAGTTGCAAATAGCTTCTTGGTTAGGAGTAGGACTTTGTACCCACTTCTACTCCATGCTGGGATTTTGACCAGCTTGAAACAATGTGAGCCTTGTGCAGGCTGCCAGCAGCCTTGTGAGTTTGTTTGTGCATCAGCCTTGGTGTGTCTGAAGGATGCTGTTCCCTTGGGTGTCCTTCCCCTCCTTTTTCCTCACAACCTTTCTGCCTCCACTTAGGGCTGAGTGTTCCAGTATCTTTCACTGTTCTCACATTGTTCAGCTGTAGGCCTCTGTTCATGACTGTTGATTGCAAGAACTTCTCTGATGAGTGTTGAATGATGCACATGGGCACATGTCAACCCAAATTGAGCCTCAGGCTCTTCAGCTTTGCAACTAGAAAGCCACAGGAGAGCAGCAGCCATATGGTCACAGCTTCAGAACCAGAGGCAAGTAGCTTTTTGGTTAGGGCTAGGACTACTTCTACTACTGCCCACTTCTACTCCATGCTGGGATTTTGGCTGGCTTGAAACTATGTGGACAGAACCAGTTTTATGGCACAGGAGAGCAGCATCAACATCACAGCTTCAGTGAGAACCATCACCCAGTTTTTATGACACACAGACTTTACATTCCTGTTTGACCTTAGAAATTCCAGATCATGTGGGAGACATGATTTATTCAGTATTAATGTCATTTAGCATTCATTTTTCATTTTTTGATGATCACATAGAAAGCCACTGTGAGCATTCTTGTGTCACCTTTGGTGTGGATGTGTGTCCTTTCTTCCTTGCCTGAATGTGTATGCTTGTTCAGTCTCAGGATATTGTGCAGCCAATTTCAAGAAAATGGCTAACAACCTGATACCCATCAGTACTGGATGAGGTTCCAATCTTCATACACGTGGCTATATTTAATTTTGTTAATCTTATAAAACTTTAGCCAATAAAGTAGATGTATAGGGTTGTTTTTAGCTTGCATTTATTTCACGGTGATTCTAAACATTTTTTTCATATATTCATAGACCCATTTTTAATTTTTACTATTGAGCTGCCGAACTTTAAAAAATATCTTCTATGGCCATGTGCCATATAAATATGTATGTGCATACATTGCAAATATTTTCATGAGTCTGTTAGGTTTTTTAGGTTGTAATGGTATCCTTTAGTGAATAGAAGTTTTTAATTTTTAGGAAAATTATTCATGGCTAGTATTTTCTACAGGATGTCTAAAAATTCTCTGCAATGATCATCTATTTTCTCCAGGAAATTTAGATTTCTAACTTATATTTTGATCTGCGATATAATCAAGTGTATTAGTGTGTCTTTCTGTATAATGACATTATAGAAGCCTAATGGTTCATGACATCCAACAGTCACCTTTGTTATCCCTCCATCGTGGGTCAGGTTTGGGTGAGGTTCTGCTAGCTCCTTAACTCTGGGACTCATTAGATATGAGTAAGATACCAGCAAGGCTAAAAATCTGTGAGGTTCTTCTCAGAAGACTTCTTAGAAACTATGTGTTGTCCTTATTCCAGACAATACATTGTTTTGTCCTTAGAACCTAGATGAATATGGCATTTAGATCTGTTTATAAATTTTTATTTATATTGATACAAAATTGATACATTATTGTCACAGTATAATTTGTCAGTTTGACACACCTGGGAAGAAGGGAGTGTCAGTTGAGCAACTGTCTCCATTACACTGGTCTGCAGGCAAGCCTGTAGAGCATTTTTAAGAATTGATAATTGACGAAGGGAGCATCCAGCCCACTGTGGGCACTGCTACTCCTAGGCAGGCAGTTCTGAGCTGTATAAGAAAGCAAGGCGAATAAGTGATGGAAAGGGGGGCACACCAGTAAGTGGCACTCCTCTATGGTTTCTGCTCCACTTCCTGCCCCAGGTTCCTGCCTGAATTCCTGCCCTGGCTTCCCTCAGTGATGGACTGAGATCAGGATATATAAGATGGATAAACCCTTCCCTCTCCAAGTTGCTGTTGGTGGTGGTGTTTATTACAACAACAGAAACTGAAATAGTACAATTATGTCCTAGAAAATTGGTAAAATGCAAGTAGTCTCCAAGGAGATATTAAAAATTATCAAATCACCAACTACTTAGAAAAAAATCACAATGAAAATTTTATGTTTTCCGTTCCTTTTAAAAAAAAAAAAACATGTGATTTGAGGAAAAAATATTACTTGAAAATAATGTTTTATAGCTGTCACCTATGGCTGTAGCATATACCTCTTTTGTGTCATTTAATATTTTATGAATTATTGTTTATAATAAATGGTTAGATTTCACACACACACACATACACACACACACACACACACACACATACACACACACACAAATAATAGCAGGGCTGTGAGCTCCTTTAAGGTTTACTGGCTTCTGTCTCCTGCTATGTTTACCCAAGCTGTTGGTGTGTTTTGGTTCTTTGTGGTTATAGTATTGAAGGCCACAGCTCCATGCTGGATACAGGCTGAAGGCCACTGAAATCTTCACTACACAGGAAGACTAACAAAGAGCCTCTTTCCTGGGTACTGTGCATTGTCCAGTCTGTTTGCCTTCCTTTTCTCTTCTCTTCCCCTCCCTTCCCCTCCCCTCCCCTCCCCTCCCCTCTCCTCCCCTCCCCTCCCATCCCCTCCCCTCCCCCTCTCCTTCCTCCCCTCTCCTCTCTTCCCTCCCCTCTCCTCTCTTTCCTCCCCTCCCCCTTCTCCCTCCCCTCTCCTCCCTCCCCTCTCCTCTCTCCC
>NW_021605555.1:756865-759042 GCF_004785775.1 Grammomys surdaster | reverse complement strand
TTTTCTTTTCTTTTTTCTTTTCTTTTCTTTTCTTTTCTTTTCTTTTCTTTTCTTTTCTTTTCTTTTCTTTTCATAGTAGTACCTGGTACATCCAGTTTGATGCAGCAGAGAATGAGGGGAAGAGATGCCCTTGCTTTCTCCTGATCTTAATGTGAAATTTCCAGGTTGGCTTGAGATGCTATTTGTAGATGCTATTATGAAATTAAGGTTCCTTTTCTTCTTGCCTGATGAGTTGTTTCATTGTTATTGTCTCACCAAGTGGGTATTGGATTTGTCAAATGATTATTTTTTCATTCGAAAATTCATATGAATTCATATGAGACCATATAATTCTTTTTTAAGCTCATGGGCAAGATGGATTACATTGGTTTTCAAATGTTGAACACAGCTACAAAAAACCCTACTTGGTCATAGTGAATCATACTTTATGTACAATGTAATATTAGATTTACTAATGTTTGCTGAGCAATTTTATATCCATGTTCATGATGTATGTTGGTCTATATTCTCTTTCCTTGTGATGCCTCTGTCTGTGCTGGTGTTTGGCTTTTAATACTAGCCTCATAGGATGAGTAACTAAGCATTCTCTCTGTTGCTAGGTCAGCAAAGAAATTATAGAATATTAATAGAAGGTCTTTCTTGGATGTTTACTAGAAATTTCTAGTGTCCATATGAACCTGGTGCTTTTTGTTTTAGGTTATTAATTATTATTCCATTTAAAAAATAGATATAAGTCTAGTTACATTTCTTCCTTCTTTCTCTGTGACCTTGAGCAAGGACTATAGAACTATTGATCACAGAGTTGTTTGTAGTATTGTTTTGTTAGTCTCTTAATATCTACAGGATCTATAGTTATACCTCATTAATATGTATTCTCTCTTGTGTTTATTTTTCTTAGCATAGTCAATAGCTTGTCAATTTTATCCATCACTCAAAATTACTTTCCCTGATTTCCCTCATTGACCTTCTGCCTTTGGGCTTGTTCCTTCTGCTATGGTTCTCTCTGCCTTTGTCTGCTCACTCATGCTGGGTCTAGTTTTATCTCCTTTTCAGGTTTCTAAAGAGGAAGCTGAGATTGACTTTAGGTCCTTATTATTTTCTAATATTTGCAATCAGTATATTATAAATTTCCCTCTGTGCATGGCTGTCATGGTGTTCTGTAACTTTTAATAAGTTCATTTTAGTTCTCATGTAGTTCAAGACATTCTAATTGTTTTAGGAGTTTTTCTCTGTGAAGTATATTATTTATTCTGTGTTGTATTTATGTTATTGATTTCTAGTTTAATCCCACTGGGGTACATTAGTAGACACCATATAATTTTTAATTATTTTAAACTGGTTAAAGAATGCTTTTTTAGTTCTTAATGTTGTCTGTCATGGTCAGTGTCCCATGCAAGTTTGAGAAAAAATGTATGTGATGCTGTGGTTACATGAAGCAGACTATAAACATCGATGATATATCTACTTGACTAATGGTATTATTGGGTTCAACTGAGTCCTTATTGATGTTCTGGCTGCTGGATGTGCCCATTTCTGGTAGTATGATGTTAAAGACCCAGCTATAATGGCAATTTACCCGTTTTCTCTGTGGTACTATTTAGTTATCTGTCTCATGTAGGCATGTGCATAGTGAAAGTTATTATTTGTTTTTAGAAATCAATGTAATGCCTTTCTCTATCTCTGATAGCTTTTCTTGCTTTGAAGTTCATCGTGTCGGAAGTACATAGTGCTGGTTCTGTGCTGTTCTGGTCAGTGCTAGCTTCATATTCATTTCACAGTCCACTTACTTCTCACATGTATGTGTGTATATTCTAAATGTGGTTTCTTGTAGACAGGATGGGTTTAGCTTTTTGTTGTGATTTGTTATTTGTTCTAGTTTTTTTTTTTAAAAAAAAATTCTGGCTTTTGTGGCTTTAATTAGACATGATTCCATTTTCTCTCCTTTTTTAGTATATCAGCTTTAACTTTTCATTTTAAGTCTTCAATCCTTTTGGCATTTTGGTGCTCATTCTAAAGTTTGCATTGTACATTTATACATTTATAATTAATTTTATACAATAGAAAGCTAACATGGATTCTGTGAATACATGGTAACAATTCCTCATCCTTCCTCCATCTGTGAATACATGATAACAATTCCTCATCCTTCCTCCATCTGTGAATACATGGTAACAATT
>NW_021605555.1:733607-756855 GCF_004785775.1 Grammomys surdaster | reverse complement strand
CATCCTTCCTCCATCTGTGAATACATGGTAACAATTCCTCATTCTTCATCTGTGAACACATCATAACAATTCCTCATTCTTCCACTGTCTGTGAATACATAGCAACAATTCCTCATCCTTCCTGCATGCCTTGTATTTTCAATCATCTCACTGACTCATTTATTCAGACATATTCAAATGCATTGCTCCTTTTAATTTAATAAAGCTGGTTTTGGGGGGTTTTGTTTTTGTTTGTTTGTTTCTTAGCTGGAGAGAGGGATTAGCCCAGTCAGTGATTAGAACTTTTATCTTTGTCTTCAGTTTCTTCTCTTTGATACTCACTTTTACTTGGATCTGAATTTCCAAACCATTTTCTTTCTGCTGGAAGAACTCTTTCAGGGGAGGAGTTTAGGGAGGTTTATTGGAAATATGCCCTTCCCTGCTTGCCTCTCTTAATACTTGAAATGTTTCACTTCATTGTCTCCTTGGTTACATCGCTTCTGAGAATTGGCTGTAATTCTTATGTTATTTTCTTTGCAGGTAAAGTACATTTTCTTTCTAGTTTCTTTGGTGATTTTTTTCTTTTTATTCAGTCTGTCAGTGGTGTTCCTAGCTGCAGTTTTGTTGGCACTGATCCAGCATGAGCTCTCCAAGCTTCCAGACACTGCTTTAGGGAAATCCTCAGTCACATAGTGCCAGCGCCACCCTGCACCCCTGTATCTTTTTTCTAGGTAGGTATTCCCATTGCACATTTAGGGTCACACAGCTTATGCATCCCACATTTCTTGGATCTTTTGTTCTAAATGTTTTGATTTCCAGCTTTTGTTTCTGGTTATTCCATGATCTCAATTGCACTGTTTGAGCTGCACATTTACTCTGGTTACTTCTTGATCTCCATCACCCCACTTCAGCTGCACATCTATTCTTGCAGGTTGCATATTTTACTCTTTGGGGCTCTTAGCATGGTAATCTTAGTTTTTATTAAAGTCCAATTTATTTTAATTCCAACACCCCTGCCATGTGAAATCTACTTTGGTGTTGCTAAATTTGTTGAAACTGTTTTTGGATTTTTGTATACCTTGTAACTTTTTGGTTTAAATTACATTTATAATGTTTTAAGTTGAAGAAGGGCCTATAGTGAAAGCCCTCTTATGATCACTAAGTCCTGTGGTCAGGTTTTCATTGTATGAGCTGAGGCTCTGGGCTCAGCCTTGCTGTATTTCTCATCCTACATCTAGATGGCACAGGCTAGCCAGGTGGTTGGAGTTGGTTTCTCTTCCCCTGTCATTTCAGCTCTAATACCCCCAGCAGGTGGGGCTGTGGCTGGCCAGCTCATTACCCCAGGCCTACTGAGGAAAATGCTCTACAGTGTTTTAAGGACAGATCCTTCCTTCTTCTGCATGAAGCATGAAAACTTTTCCTCCACATTGGTTACCATGGAAATGGAATTAAATCTCACAATACTATGGGGCATGACCCACTAGAGGTTTTAATCTCTGACTTGTCCATGCTGAGCCTCCAGGAATCTAGTGATCCTTAAAGGGCAGTGTTAGTGTCTCTGCATGGAATTAGTTCTAATCACTCTGTCTAGGCAGCAGGGTCTCCTGCATTTGCCTTCTTTTCTCCAGCTGGGGTCAGTGCTTTGTCCTGGGTCTTCTCACATGCATCAGAAAGAGGCTCCAGGTTTGAGCCTGTTGAGCTGTTTATTAGGACACAGGAGAACTTCTATATTCCTACTTATGGAACCAGAGCTTGGGGAATCCTAGAAACTTACACAAGTTTTAGGTGCATTGCTATTGAGGTATGTCTGTCTGTTCAGAAAACTACTAATCTGGGTATAAACCTTTTCTTCTCAGATTTTAGAAAATGTTCCCTTTGTTCCCAATCCAAGTATTGCTAAAATTTAGGAGCTTGCCCCAATAAGAAGGGAAGCAGAGCATTTGTCCTGAGATGTAAACTCAGACACATTTTCCAGATTCTCAGTATAAATAACAAGAATCCACACAGAGTCATGGACAGTGTCAGGGGTTTCCATACAGCAGGTCAAGTTGCCTGCTTTTGATACTCAGTCTAAAATGTACTCTGAGGAAACCACTAGGACAGGTGAGGGAGCAGAAGAGACCTCAAGTTCAAATATATCGTTCTTATTTTCATTGGTTGTGTTTGAACTCATGGATTAAGAAACATAACACAATGTCCCCATAAAAAGGATGTTCAATAGTAGGATCTGCTTTACTAGGAGACTAAAGAAAGTCTTTGTTCTCTTGGTACTAGAATGATTTGTAAAATATAGCTATGAGGTTAGTGACAGAGCATCATATGGGAAATCACATGGTTAAAGAAACGGTAAGAGTCACTGGAAGTTATTAGAATTTCCCTGCCCATCAGCTCATGATGTATTCATTCTGTCTTAGGCTTTAGTCTGTTCGGTAGCTGACACTTTTGCACCTTCTCTCAGAGGCCATCTTGGTTTCTATGTTCCCATCATGCACACTTCCTCACTGGCAGTCCTTAAATATTTCACTCAGCTCACAGTTGTTCTGTTCCTCGTCCACTGTTCCTTGTCACACATGAACTCTGCTCCTTCAGGTGCTGTGACATGTAGTTGTGTACCAAGTCTCCCTCCCCCCACCATTGTCCTCCATTTCTAGCAAGTCCTCGTGTCTACAACTTCACCATCTATTCTTTTCTTTTTCCAAGTTTGTGTATTTTCCTCATATTCTCTGTTAGCCATCAATATTGTAGCACCTCAGAGAGGAGAGTGCAAGATGGTTCATTATCCAAGAAACAAGTACCGAAACTTTGGCTTTGTTTGGATTTATTGGATGATGAAGACAGTCCCTTTTGTATTTAGTTTTCAGCTTGACACTGTTATCTCTGCTGTGTCTAAGGACTTGGGTGCCTCATCATGTGGCTTATGCAAGCTTCAGAAATGTCCTGGGCCCAGTGAGCTAGGAAGCATGATCTCATGTGCTATAATTTTTAGAATTTACCTTGAGGACAACTCACATAATAACCCTGCTATGTAGATCATGTGTTATCCTGTTTTGATAAGCTAATTATCACAAATGAATACAGTACCCATAGTTTTGTTATCTATAGCTTCAATTCCCCATTGGTGATTCAAAAATGTTATATAAAATATCAGTAATAAATAATTTATAACCTTAATTTTTTTATCATTCTGAGTACTCTGTGCTGTCTGTCTTACTCTGTTTTACCCAGACATTAGCCAGCCATTTGTTCAATGAGCCCATGCTGTGATCACCACCCACACACTGGACACTTAAGCTATATAATTTGTTAGCTATGTGTTGATTCCATAGTGCTCGTTTCCAAGTGACCCTTGTTTGACTTCATAATGGTTCCAAAGTCTACACCAGAGAGAAGACATTCCATTGAAAAGCTGCAAATTCTTGACTTAAGGGAACAAAAGACAAAGCTTATGCTGACATTGCTAAGATTATATAAAAACAGACTTTCTATCCATCAGATGGTGAAGAAGGAAAAAGAAATTTGTACTGGTTTTGTTACTGTACCTCAGAGTGTAGATTTGTCGCCAAATGCTTAGTTAAGATGGAAAATGCACTGAATTATAGGGATTTGTGCTATCTGTGGCTTTAGGCAGGCCCTAGAGGTCTTGGAACAGTATCTGTGTGGATAAGGGGCTCTGGTACTTGGTTTCCAGGGATCTTAGCCAGCAGCAACTCTGTGGAGATAATATTAGTAGGGAAAATAGTCTGGGGACAGATGGCATGGAGCCAGCCCCTCAGCTGCTGTTTTAATAGTGCCTGGAAGGAAATGACCTGCTAATTTCTTTATATGTAAAGTTGCCTTTAGAAAGTACCATGTAGGCATTTTTGTTGCCCTGAATGTAAATAGTAGTGCTTTTGAACTTTGGAGCAACTACTTGTTCCTCTCTCTTTCTCTGTCTCTTTCTCTCTGTCTCTCTCTGCCTCTGTCTCTCTGCCTCTGTCTTACTCTCTCTCTATAGATAATTTAGTTTTTATTTCCCAATTCATACTTGACCTTGTTACTTAGAGTGGGATTCTGGAAGAATTCAGGAAGTGAGGATGTGGAGGACAGTGTAATACACATACTCTCACCCTCAGTGAGGACTGCTCTCTCCAATTCCAGGAAAATTATGTTTAATATAGGAAAAGGCTTTCTTCTGTTCTTAGAACTCATTGTTCCAGTAGATCACAGGTTCTGAGCTGCCACCCAACCAACACCTCCAGACGTGCTCCATATACTAAGGCTCTGTGTGTGCCTGGTATTTGCCAGGAACTCTGTACCTTGAGAAGGTCCTTCTGTAGATGGTTGCCATGACATTGTACCCAGCATATAATTAGGAATAGCTTCCATTAGACTTTCATTTCAGAGAAAACATGTGAGCTGTTATAGCTTACTGTCTGTGCAGAATTCAGATATGAGTGTGTAGTGGCCTCCTTGGCCACTGTAGATGAAGGCTTGGGTCAGTGCTAGGTCCTAGGACCTGACTGCTTTCAGTTTCAGCCATGCAAAATGTTTGCTCTAGTGGAACCAGATACTCTTCTCACAACCCCAGAAAATCCATCTTAGCAAAGTACATCTTGCCTGACGGCCCTAGAGCATTGCAGTTCTTATTGGACATATGGCAAATGAGATGGAGATTTTATCAGAGTTTTTTTTTTAAGATTCCTATTGGATACATAGTACACTTTGCTTGTGCTATAGAACCCTTGTGATAAAGGTCTGAATGCAGAGAAATAAATGTTTCTTTTTATGAACATGAGTGCCCTTTTGCTTAGTGTATAGATGTTAAGAATTGCAATATCTTGGTGGATTTCTCCTTTGATGAGTGTGTAGTATCCTTCCTTATCTCTTTTGATTGTTTTGTTTTGAAATCTATTTTGTCAGACATTAAAATAGCTATACAAGCTTTCTTCAGTCAATTTCCTTGGATACCCTTTTTCATCCTTTACCCTGAGGTAATCTGTATCTTTGATGATAAGGTATGTTTCTTGGATGAAGCAGAAAATGGGTCCTGTTTTCTAATCCAATCTGTTAGTTTATATATTTTTATTGGTTAATTGGTACCATTATTATCAATGTTTTCCATTAGCAGTGTTTATTGATTCCTGTTATTTTGTTGTTATGGTGTGGGTTTCCCTCCAGCTTTTGAGTCCTGGATTCAACTGTGCCAATTTCTATCTTGTTTTAGGTTTATCTTCTGTATTTCACACCCACAGCCACTATATAGAAGAAAATCCTGATTGTACATACTTCAGTGATATTTACAACTGACAGAAGATGAGGACCCATTTTAAAATAACTTGACTAGGAAACAGTTTATATTCTCTTGGCAATAGTGTTAATACATAGTCCAGATTCCTCTTTCTGTTTTCCTGCCACCTTTTCTAGGTCACCATTACACAACTTGGCCATTCTCTGGGATGCTTGGCATGCCTCTGCCTACCCTCTCTGTTGTGTTTCCTTCCTCCTTGTTTTCTACCCAGCAGCTGGAATTTGCTGTGAATAGAATCCTTGTCTGTATGATAGCTTTAGCACTGTGTCTCTACCCTAGGATTGCATGGTGAATAAGCCTGTAGTTTACAGATCTATAAGTCATGGCTCTATAGCAATCATGCAAATTGTGTGGCTATATGACACATTCAGTGGGCATTTTCCATAACATAAGATACCTTGTACACTAAGCCATGCACACTGCTTAATTAATTCAAAGATATAAAAGGAAATGAAGAGTCTGTATTGCTACATCCTTGATCTTCTGTGGGACTTCTGATTGTGTTTGATTTGACTAGACCACTGTTTGTGGCCCAACTGTTAAACCATAGAGCTTAAACTATTGCTTGCCTTGAAAAGACTTTTTATGTGAGTACCTTGATCTTTATGGGAGGGTCGTGAGGTTCATGTTTCTAGCATACTTCTTCATGTTTTAAGTTGTTTGTATCATAATAAGCCCAATTTCATTATTTGTTTATCACGTTAACTGGGAGACCTGAAATATCTACAAATAGCCAGATTTATCATGGCCACAGTTAGCATCACGGTTCATAAAAACAATTGACGTAGTTTGGAAATATATTCTTGCAAATATTTAATGACTGGTGCTTTCCAGCCCTTAGAGTGAAAATGGAAATGTGGAGTAACTGGGACTTGAATGGTTGAGAAAAGTGGTGTCCCAAGTGCAGTGGAACTGCTCAGTGTTCATGGTAGATATGGCCCTGGTCTAATGTGACAGTTGCGTTCCTAAAACGTACCCCTTAGGGAAGCTCAAGGAAGCAAGTGTTATAGTTAGAAACCACAGAAGGTTTCCCTTTATGTGAGCTGTTGTCCTCACACTTCAATTTTGTTTCCTTTGAAGCAACTGGCACAGAAGGAGAACGTAATATTTCCAAGGCTGAAATCTGACAGGCACACTGCAGCTTCTGGGCATGCTTCTGTAAAGTGATCCCTTAGTTGTGTGTGTAGTTACTGGTTATAATTCCTCTAAATTAACAAATGTGGGAAGGGCTTGCTTGGGTTCGATGGGGACAAAATCTGGAGCAGTGGCTCAGGACTGACATTTTCCACTGCAGTATACCAGATACTTGCTTTCATTCTCTACTAAAAACCCGCATAAATCTGTGTATTGCCTCAGACCTCGATAGCATTACCTTTGTTGTCCTCTGTAGTCCTTCCCTGGCCTTCCAGGCTTTGCAGGAAGCTGGCTTTAAAGAATGCTGGACAGTTCTCAAGTGTGGGTGGTCGTGAGCCTAGCAAATAGCATGTGATTTAATCATTGAGCTGAGCTCTGAAGCTGAGCTACACTCAGGCTAATCCCTATTAAGTTCATCTGGGCAGCCATGTGGCCTCATTTCCTTGAATAAGGTAAACTACTGGACATTTCTTATTGCTTTTTAATTTTATCTTTGGTTTTCTATGATTTATAATAGATCATAAGTGAATTAAGGAGGAGAATTTATGGCCGATGAGGCTACTTTTCCCCCATTGCTGAACTTTAGAATGCTCTTTAATTGTTAGGCCAAAGAAAATATAGCAGTAGACCTTAGAGTTTATAGAGAACTGTGACAAGAGCAGGAGCAGGTGAGCCTTAAAACTGGCAGCACCTCTTTCCTCCTGACACCTTCTAATTGTCTCATTGCATCTGGAGATGATTTCTCTCAGGCCTGAAACCACAGAGGCCTCTGCAGGCCTGAGGTGGGTCTGCTCTTGCTTTATCACAACAACCTGTAGCTCAGCTTTTTGTTCCATTTATTTATTACCTGTGAATAATTCTTTACTTTGGGATGAGCCATTTTTTTAAAATATACTTTGTCTAGTTCAGAGGAGAGATGAACAGATGATGAGCCTAAAATATCATTATAATATAAATAAATTATATTTTACCTGCCAGACAAATTTGTATATCCAGATGTTAGAATATATGAAATTCTCAAAGTGGAGAATTGAAAGATAGAGTACTCACAAAAAAGAGAGAGAAGGCTTAAAATTATCAAGGTTATGAATAAAGAAGGACATCACTACCAACCTTGTAGAAATAAGGAAATTAAATTTGATCTTTCTGCCTCCAAGTTAAGGCAATTCTCTTTCTCTTCCACTAGGTTGGTCCCTTGCCCATGCAATCCAAAAGTCCCGCCTCTATCTCCCCATCCAGCCATTGGCTGTACAGCAATTCTTTATTACCAGTCAAAGCCAGCTTGGGGCAAGGGCCCTCAGCATCTGGAAGCTTGGCTTTTGGGAGCCAAATTAAGACAAAGCATTAGAAACATTTCCCAACACAGTAAGTAAAGAAATACTAGCAATCTAGAATCTTCCCTCAAGAAACATTTAGCTAGAGTAATTTCTCTGATTGTCCAAATAGACAGCTCCTGAGACAAACACTGGTTCGTCCCATACTCAGTCTACAAAAGAGGAGGAGCATGTTAGATCACTCTGTGAGACTGGGATCCCTCTGATCCCAGAGAACATCCGAAGACCAGAATACCAAGACCGATGTCTTTTATTACTGTGGATGCAAAGCTCCTCACGCAATTTTAATAAATCAGGTCCAGTGATTTATACAAGTGATTATTGCCATGTATTACGCTATGAGTAAGTTGGTTTATTATAGGAATGCAAGGTTGATTTAACAAGGGAAATTAATTCATATAATATATCATGCCAACCAAATAAAACCAAAAACTATTGTCTTAATAGACACCCAGAAGTTTTTTGATAAAATTTAAAATTTACCCTTGATACCTTCAACAGCAACAACAAACTGGAACATACCCTAAGCTCATTAAGAGTGGTACACGCAAACCCGTGGCTCACACCATAGTTGACAGTGAGAGGCAGAGGGACTAGAGATGAGGATGCTCATCTTCCTGCTCTCCTGTCACCAGTGTGCTCGAGTCTGCGTCAGGGCAGTCAGGCAACACGCACACACACACACACACTCACACACACACTCTCACACACATACCTACACACATTCTCTTACTCACTCTCATACACACTCTCATACACACATACCTACACACACACACTCACGCTCACATACCTACACATACACTCTCTCACATACACACTCTCTCTCACACACACATACCTACACACATAGTCTCTCACACACATATACTTAAACACACATACACACTACTTGCCTTTGAGCACTATTATCAGAAGGAGATTTGTGTTTGTTTTGGGAGTCATCATTGTCCCCATAATTTGGGATAAACACATTGTCTTAGTCAGGGTTTCTAATGCTGCAACAAAACACCATGATAAAAAAGTTAGTCAGGGAGGAAAGTGTTTATTTGGCTTATAATTCCATATTGCTGGTCACCATCAAAGAAAGTCATGACAGAAACTCAATCAGGGCATCAGGAACCTGGAGGCATGAGCTACTGCAGAGGCCATGGAGAGGTGTGCTGCCTAGTGGCTTGCTTCCTATGGCTTGCTCAGCCTGCTTCCTCAAAGAACCCAGGACCATGAGTCCAGGGATGGAGCCACCCACAGTGAGCTGGACTCTCCTACATCAGTCATTAATTAAGAAAATACCTTATAGCTAGATCTTATTTTCTCAGTTAAGTTTCCCTCCTTTCAGATAACTTCTAGTTTATGTGTCAAGGTGACATAAGACTATCTAACAACACATGTGCTACAGAAGTAAGAGTTTGTAGTTTCCTTCTGAGGCTCTTTGCTCAGCACACCTTTCTTCAGAGTCACTCTGCATGTATCATACCATGCCTGCATGTCAGCTGTAGGATCTCATGTAGCTGCTTTGCCTCTTTTTGACTTCTGAATCTGGGATCACTGACCAATAGAGTAGGGTGCTAGACCCTGATCCCAGGAAGCTCCCAGGAAACTTGTTTCTAGTTGGAAATGTCTTTCTTTTGTTATCTCATTAAATGGGCTTTGTTGCCATCTTCCTGCTCTGTCACACCTGTTATTCCCACACCAGGAAAATGTCAACAATCCCAGTCACTCTGGGCATGGGGTAGAGTCTCATTTCCCAGCTATCCCTCACCATGCACACCATCTTTTGCTGGCACACATCATCACATATCAGTGTCCCCCCCATCCTGTATGTTATGTAGTCTGCAACACTGTGCCTGTGTGCCGTAACTTCCTCTTCTTGCTGTAGTCTCCCCAGCTTTTGCTAGATCCCTGAGTCTTAGAGTTCCCATGTCCATGGTCATCCTCCATGAAGGACCCATCTTCTTATGATAGTGTAGTGGGCTTGGCCCAGCGTCTCTGTACACTTTTGTCTTTCTCCTATCTCCTCCAAACTTCCCAGGTCTAGGAGTCATGTGCTTAGACCTTAGAGGTTCTGTCACAATGCTCAACCCCTCCTATGCAGATTCCTCTGCAGCTATGTGGTATGTCCATCTGCCATTGGTGGCTTTTTCCGAGTTATCATCAGAGCAAGTGCTGGAATCTCACACCAACTAACAAGTTATGAAAGGAGTCACTTTATCTGTGATTTCATTAAATATGCCTATATCACATCAACTTAAAAAATATACAATCAAGTTTGTCAGATTTGAGTGGACAGATCCATGGAGCACCTATCCATGTGTCAGATGTGCTGACAGGCTGACCCTCAGCAAGTCTCCTCTAAAGGGTGATGTGGTGTGAGACAGGTGTCTTCTTCCTGCTTAAAGCTATAAGCACTTCCTTCCTGTGCAACACAGAATTTAGGAGTGTGGTCTCATAGTGTCCCAGAATGCTGTGTCCATGCAGTCTTGGGTGACATACTGTGAGTGCCAGTTCCTGTGTCAGTTGATGTCTCTGTGGAGTTCCACTTTAGCCCACTCTTGGTGTTCTTTTTCCCCTCAGATTTCATCTTCTCTTCATTATCTCTCACCCACAGCATTAACAAATGAAGGATAATTATATAAAACAAAAACATAGAAAACATTTTTATAAAAGTGTAAATTTTTAAGAGGTAAAATGACTTAAAATGAATTTCATATGATTTAAAGTTATTTAGAAATTTTCACCTTCATTAAAATTAATAGTGTATAATTCATATTTGATTTTTGTGTTCTAAGTTTAAGTAAAAATGGCATGATTTAGTTTTCTTAAGACTAAAGAAATCTTATTAATATTTTCATAGGAAAGAAAAACAGTTTGCAATCCAGTGTCTAGGATCTGTATACTAGTGTTAAGATCAATCATTACAGGTCATGCAGGCTCTGTCCACAGACACACAGCTGCAGAGAGGGGCATGTCAGTTATGTGCAAAACAGTCCTTGATGCCATGTGGACCTGTTGTGATTTTTTGTCAGCTTTAGACCATAGCAGAAAAGCAAAACCCAGTGTGTGATTGTTGCTTTACAGCGTATGAATTCCTGCCCTTTGGAAGGAAGCGCTTAATGTGAAAGGTCCTTCCCTTGTCTACAGTGCTTGCTGTACATCATTGGCAGCAGCCCCTGTTTCACAGCAGGTACATACCTCAGGGAATGAACCCACTGGGGCCTTTTGTTCAAAGTAAGGTTTAGAGAGAGAATCCTCATGGGGGACTAGAGTAGGAAAAGATGAAGCATGAGTGTTGTTTTTGATTCTGCAGAACTGCTTCCCAGTTTTCACACATGCCAGTGGAGTCTGAGAGTGAGAGCCGGCCCAGAAAACAGAAAGTCAAAAGCAATACAGGACACAGAGGCTATTAAATGAGGAAGTCGCATCAGGTGCAAAATGGAGATAGCTCATTTAACTGTTGAGAATCAGAGCTAACAAGGCAGTGGGATGTGAGCTTTCATGGAACTTAGTGTGAAGCAGACAGTCAACATAAAAACAGATAAGGATGGGCCTACTGTGTGCTGTGGCAGAGGTGACTACTATGTGGCAGAGGCAGACTGTGGGTACAAAACCACTGCTGACCTCAGCAATGAGTGTGTGTGTGTGTGTGTGTGTGTGTATGTGTATAAGTGGATGAGTGATCCTTAAAGAAACAAGTAATATTGTTTAGAGATGTAATTTTTTAATCATATAATTTACTCCTCTGACATGGAAGATTTGGTGACAGAAGCATTTCTTTCTCTAAATTTGCTGCACAGAGCAGAGAGATGGAATGCCTTGGGAAGAGAAAGGAAAGGAAGGAGGGAGGGAGTGAAAACGGTCCCCAGAACTCTAACCTCTCATCTGAGTACAATGTCATTGGCCCAACAACAAACCTAGCAGTCTTGCACACAGTGGAGCCAGCTATGCATGAGTGATCCAGAGAGCCGTGAGTCAGATTGTGCACAGACCAGCTCCTGAGCAGCCCTCTGTGAATCCACAGTGTGACATGTGTAGGTGCAGAGCAGTAGGGGACACTGGAGAGGCTCTTTCTGAACAAATATTCCCAAGTTATGTGAGAAGGAGGGATGAAAGACGGACACATCTCTAGTGTCAGTCACTGGCTCTGTCCTCTGCGTGGCGTTTCTCCTCGAGGTCTCTTGGGACTCATGCAGCACGTGGATACTCAGCAGCAGGGCGACTGTTTGGATTTCAGCTCTTGAGCCTTGGCCATGGAAGATGGTTCAGATTATGTTTAATGGTTGTTGATCTAATATCTGGCTGGCGAGGATATTTGTCCCTGATGGTCTGGCAAAGCTTTCAGGTCTGCAAACACTCATTGCTGTGGCCTCCAGCCCTGAGCACACTGTGGTCACACTGTAGGAATGTGACAGTTGGACCATAATTTTAGTTCTGCTCAATTTCTTTGTAAGTGATTTATAAACCCAACTTGAAAATGTATCTCAAATAAGCTGCAGCAGTTTTGTTCTTCTCAGCACATAGGATTCCAGTTACACAGCTGGTTCTATTATTGAACTTTGCTAATGAAGTTTGTGAATTATAAGAATGCTAAGTATGTTTTACTCAAGGACAAGCAGATTAAAGAGAGCAGCAGCTTTGAAGGGAGGTGATGCAATAACAAATAACAGTGTCCGATGGATAAACCACTCATTGTATAGACTTGTGCAAGCGTGGGTATCTTTGTGCTAATTGTGTTCAAGAACAGGTAAGAAAAGGATTTAATTGATTCAGTGTGGCTACGATAAAACAGACTATCTTTAATAGAAATTACATACAATGTGTAGTCATTTATGGAAGTGTAAGCTGCAATGACAAAAGTATATTGTTAGAGTTACTGTTTTATAACTGCAGAGGCATTACCTCTTGTTGACTTTTTTGTTCAACTTGTAAAAAAGCATATTCTTTTGGGAAATAGAGTAAAAAGCCAGGTGTAGTCCTCAGGTTTGTAATTCCAGCTGCTCAGGTGGTTGAAGCCAACCTGAGTTAATAAGATCCTATTTAAAAACAAAACTGAGGTTCATAGCTCAGTGGCAGAGATACTGGGTTTAACTCTATCACAGCAGCAAAAATACATGAAAGGGATGTACAGGGGGGAGGTAGGAGAGAGACAGAGGCAGAGACAGGAGAGAAAGGGAGAGGGAGTGGGCAAACAAACACAAGAGAAAACATGACAACTCATAGGCCTGACTATTCCCCAGTGGCCACTCTAGAAGCTCTCATGTGTATTTCTTCCTGAGCATGTGTAAGTGTGTATGTGTTTATACTTACATACAGCCCAGCTGAAAAAAAATAAGATTCAGTTACAAATACCATTTATTACTCTTATTTTCCACTTAATATTTTTTCTTTTTCTTTTTTATTTATTCTTTAATCTTTTATACAGTTACTCTTATTTTCCACTTAATATTTTTCTTATTCTTTTTTTATTTATTCTTTAATCTTTCTTTACACCAGACTTTACCTCCCTCCCAGTCCACCCTCTGACTCTTCAATATCCTAGACCTCCTCCCCCACCCCATCTACAAGAGAATTTTCCCACCCCTCCACTTAATATTTTTAAATTTAATTTTAGAATGACCATTTGGGTGCAATCATATAGAAATGAAGTTAAATTTTGTATATTTATCTTTGCAATCCAATTGGACTTATTAGGTGTAATTGATTTTGACTGTTTCTCATTTTATGTGCATATGATTCTACCATCTAAAAAAATCAGTTTTAAGTCTTCCCACTCCAGATAAGTGTAGTTCTCTTTATTAACTTCCCTAATTATAAGAGTAGCTTTCCTTGTTGTGTTTCTGATTTTACTGGACCTTCTAGGACTTTGCCATTAAGGATGATGTCAGTTGTGGGTTTTGTATGCTGGGACCAAAGTGTGCAGGGAACCCCCCTTTATTGCTAGTCTGTTTGGTGTTTTTTGTAATCATGAAAAGGTTTAGTTTTTGTGTAATTGTTTTTGTCTGTTGAGATGACCATTTGGTTTGTGCTTTACTCAGTTTCTACAGGATATCAAATTAAATCTTTTTTTGTTACACAAAAATTCCTTAATATAACCTATTTAGTCTATGTAATGCTACTTGTATTTATATTTTCAGAGCAGACCATTGGCATGAAGTGTTCTTCCCTGGGGAAGACCACCACTCCTCTCCCAACTTTCTTTGGTTATCTCTAGTTTGTGTGGGGGTATACAGGGTTTGTGTAGGGTGAGGCCTCATGGACTTTTCTTCATTTAGTTTGGCATGTCCATTGGCATCACCATCTTTCAGCTTATATTTAGACAATTGTGTTGGTGAGGCCTTGTAGGTATAGCTTCTGATACACAGTCTCACAGAAAACCTTCCTACACTCCGGTTCTTCCAATCTTTCTGACCCCTCTTCTACAATGTTCCTGGGGCCTTAGACTGGGGAGTGTTTTGTGGGTGTAGACATGGGGACTGATGGGCCCCACAACTGTGCATTGTGATTGATTGTAGTTGTCTATAGTGGTCTCCATCTAAGAGAAGATTCCTTGATGAGGGGTGAGGACTATACTTATCTGTGATATAAGGACAAATGTCTATAAATACTTACTAGGAATTATGCTGGTTTAGTAAATTAGCGGTTGCAGATTCTCCTCTAATAGCCATGACTTCAGTAGTACTGACTAGTTAGCTAGGTTTTAGTACCAGGCATAGTCTCCCTCTTATTGAGTGGGACTTAAGCCTAGCTGTTGGTTGCAATATGTGTGCAATTACTGCACCATTAATGTTATTGTGCCATGCTGGTTGTTGATGTGGTTCGTGCACATCATGTCAGGGTCAGACTGTTGGCTGTCTCCCTTCTTTGAACCTTGCATGGTTCCTTCAAAGGATAAAAAGTAAGAGAGGGAAAAGGAGATAGGAGTGAGTTATGGATATATATTATATAAAAATGTTTGAAGGAAATATTTCATACAGTTACACGTGACATAAAAAGTAGGTAAAAAGAAAAGGTACTGTGTATGATATTGTGGCATTTTGTGGCTAAATATATGGTCTGTCTGACAAACAGATCTTCAGCCACTGACGCACATTGGCTGCTAAGTTTTCTGTTGCACAGTGGGATTGCCTTGGGCCTGGGAATAGGAGTTTGTATCCACCACAGGTGGTAGTTTTTGCCAGGGAAACTTTTCTCCTCCAAGAGGACGTTCCATAGCTACTTGTATTCTGAATCCACTTGTTTATTTCATGTTCTCTCATTGAATAACAGATACAGTGAAGGACAGTCTTGGTGGCTTGTACACATCATATCTGTATTGAGGATTCTGTGTGTTCATATTTCTCTCTGCTCACTTAGCCCTGGTGTTTCTTTATTTCTTTTCAGCTGACAGTCATTGGGACCTCTTGCTGACCAGCACATTCAGACTCTCTTCTATCCTTGGAATGGTGTTATGGAAAGGGGACAGTAGTCACAGCTGAACTAAACCAGGGATTCAGAAAGTGGGGAAACCTGCCCAGGATGCCCATGGAACAATGACTCAAAGATAGTTTTACTGTTAATGTTCAAATCTAAGAAAGCATATTGCCAACAACACAGCCATTGTGCAGACTAATGGAACACTAATCTTTTCAGAGCACAGTTAGTAATGAATGAGTAATGAGTGAAGTTTATGAAGTGGTTCCTAGACCCAGACCAGCAAGTGGTGTGGAGACCAAACCTTCCTCAGGTCTGAGTTGGGAGACTAGAGACAAACAGAGTAGATGGCTTTCATTGTACTTATATTCCCTTACTCTCCTCTCTTTCTTTCTTTCTTTCTTTTTTTTTTTTTTTTTGGTGGTTTACGCCTTTAATCCCAGCACTTGGGAGGCAGGAGGCAGAAAAAGTCGGATTTCTGATTTCAAGGCCAGCCTGGTCTACAGAGTGAGTTCCAGGACAGCCAGGTCTACACAGAGAAACCCTGTCTCAAAACAAAGAAAGACAACGAGAAGATACCATACTTGAACCTAAGGAAAAACTCTGCAGTCGGGTCCTTTATTTCTTTTATACACTAGGTCATGAATTCGTATGGAATGGGCTCCAGCAGCTCGGGCTCTTTCCCATTAGTCCTCACAAAGTGTGCTTCTCTGGGTGGTGCAGGCTGGCACTTCAGCTGAACCCAGGTGCCCTTCTCTTTGGCTTCCTTTTTCTTCTGATCATTCTCCTTCACCCGCTTCAGAAAGCTGTCTCTGCTCTTCGAGTGTTTAATATGCTCAATCCGCACGTTGATCCTCTGGGCCAGAATCTTGCCCTTAACTTGCTTGTCTACAATGATGCCCATGGCATGCTGGGTGACATTGTAGACTCTTCCGGTTTTGCCGTGGTAACACTTATGGGGCATTCCTTTTTGAACAGTACCCATTCCCTTGATGTCTACAATATCACCCTTCTTATAGATTCGCATGTATGTGGCCAAAGGAACAACTTCATGTTTCCTAAAAGGCCTAGAGAACATATACCGAGTGCCTCTCCTCTTACCCTTTGTGTTGGTCATTTTGGCGAGTTAACTGGAAGATGGCTGCCACTCTCCTCTCTTTCTTCTGAACGTTATTTGAGAATTCTGTATAATATTTTGATTATGTTTATTTTTCCTTCCCCAACTCCTTTCAGATGCACCTTTGCTTCAATGCCCACTCAATTTCTTTACAAAAAAATTCAAATTTAATTTGTGTTGCCCACATACTCCTGGATGTGTGGCCATCCACTAAAGCATGAACCAAGCGGGAGCTACAACCATAAAGGAAGTAGACTCTCCATCTCCCAGTAGCTGTCATTTACCAATAGCTCCTCAGCTAGAGGCAGGACTTCATGCCCTTCCCTCTCCTGCTGGAATTGTGTCT
Source organism: Grammomys surdaster (assembly GCF_004785775.1). NCBI lineage: Eukaryota > Metazoa > Chordata > Mammalia > Rodentia > Muridae > Grammomys > Grammomys surdaster. The sequence goes on along the minus strand of NW_021605555.1, from coordinate 740,251 downwards.
GGTTTGAGCTTGTGCGGGCTCTGTACATGCTGTCCCAGCTGCTTTGAGTTCAAACCAGCTTCAAGTTCCATGTAGTTTTTAACATTCTATGTTGTTGACTGAGAATTTTTGTTCTATTTTGTTTTAACTGTTATCCTTACATTTTAATGAATGAAAATTAAATTTAAATGAAATTTAATAATTTATTATGTGACCATGAAAAATCCTGAAGCTTTTATAAATCTGTTTCCTTCTGGACAAATAAAAGTGCCCAACCAGCTTGTAATACATGGGGGTGTCGTCTGTGCTTTCTCCAGGCTTGCTGTCACTGTTGCTGGAAAGAGTGAACTCCCACTAGTTTTTGTGGTCACTGCTTTTGTATCTCACTTTTCCCTTCAGTGATATTTTGAAGTTACATTTGATCTTATATACCTGATAATATCTGATTTTTTCCTTCCCACATGAGTAGAAGCTTATTTTGTTGTGAAATTTTCATTGCTATAAACTTACTACCAATGCTTTGAAAATCTCATTTTATTTTGGTATCGAAGATGTGTAATTTGCTGTTCTTTAAAAGTTGCTTCTTAAACATTGCCTTTATGTTTGTCTTCTGAATTCTATTGGATATAGTTTTGAAACTCTCGCAGTACCATTCACAAGTCCTCATTGATCCTTCCTATTTTAAAATCAATTGCCTTTCTAAGCTGTATTTTGAGCACTTCTTCAGTATTATAACAAAGAAGTTTTTTTCTCCCTCCAAATCTGTTTTGTTTTGGCAAGCAATACACTGTCTTTCCCTGTCCAGTTCTCATTTCTAATGTGTTCCCTTAACATACCCTCTTTCCTATGTTCTATTAACAGTTGAAAATTAATTAATTTTTATTTGGCCTTCATCTGTTTATCTCACTGAGGCTTGAGTACTCTCTCATTTTAAGAGCATTCTATTGATGCAGATCCTCCTGCAATGCTGTCATCAACAATTATTCAGCTACCTGTCTTCTTTGCATTCAGTGTCAATATGTGTTTTGCATATCAGCTTATAGACTGATTCTTAGTTGAAAAATATTTATTTTTTTGTTCATTGTGTTATTTCTTGATGAGTTTTGGTTTTGCAGTGCCTTCTTCTCAGTTCTTTAGAACTTCATCTTAGTAACTTAGAGCAGTACTTCCAGTCCCCAGGATGCCAGGAACCAGGGTCTAGATGTGCAGTTGCTACCACCTTTCATATGAATCTTCTAGTGTGGCTACCCTCATATCTCCCTCAGGTATCAGGTAGGCTATCCTCAGTCTTAGCACACTGCCAAGTTCACTGCAATTCTGGCAGTATGGCTGGGATCTGTTGCTCTGGAATCTACTGCTCTGAGATCTGCTCTGGGACACACTCTGCTGCCCCCTCTGCTAGACTGTGTCAGGAGCCCTGAGACCCAGAGCCTGGTTTTGTTCTTTGCTCTGCTGAGCAGGGGACTATTTTTATCTTATCTCATCTTTTCTTTTTCTCTTATCTATCTATCTATCTATCTATCTATCATCTATCAGTCACCTTTCTTTATTTTTTTGTGCTGAGCTACATGATGTTTTCTCCTATTCCATCTTGTATGTTAATTCTTTTGTATGTTTACAAGATGCCTTGAGGTATTTGTTAATTTTGGCTGGAAGTATCATCTGAATGTGGATTAATAAGACTGTAAAAATGATTAGGATTTAGGGATTTTACATCTCAGATGTGGTTAGCAAATATATAGATCATACCTATAAACCCCACCTTAGCTTTACCTCAGGAGAGGTAGCTGCAGAATTATCTTCACAGCATGGTCAGTCTGCAAGCAGCAACAGGAACCATGGCCCAGGAAATGATACTGTCTCCTTTAGCTTTTCCTTCTCTGGTGACTATGATGACTGATCTCATTGATCTTCTACAAAGTTCCTAGGTTCACACATTCTCTTAGTAAATGTATAGCAACTAACACTAGGAGTGTATAAATTAAGGAATATACAAGTGAAAAAGAGCCTCATATCTTCAATTTTAGATCTTGAAGTGTAACTGTGTTGATTTCTCTTGAGCTGAAGAACCAGCCAAAGCAAATATTTAGCTCTTCAATGACATAGACCTTAAACTCAACCTTAGGGAACAACTTTTATATCTTCTAATTGTTACATATTATTATTCTTTTATTAAAGAGGATAGATGTAATATTCTGTGGGAAAAGTCATGTTTTCCCATTATCTACTACAAGCCTGTGGGTATTTCCTCTTATACATATACAACAAGACCTAAAGGTCTGGGTGTCACGTTTGAATTAAGGACAGGATGGGAGCAGGGTTTAATTTTTATATCCTTGGATTCAGAACTAACATGAGACATGGACCCCTCAGTGTTTCTGCTTGTTCTTTATTGCCTTCCCCCTTTTCTTAATGGCTCAAGAGTTTGGAGATAGAAATGCCACAACCATCTGAAAAGTACTCACATCTGTTTCATTGGTTTCCATTTTTTAAAACCCAGAATGTGTGCAGTTTAATATAGTTTTCTCTGATAAAATCTGCTAAAGATGAGTTTCAAATGTGACACAAATGAATGAGTATAACATTTTGAAATTTGAAAATAAGTGCAGCTTTATTCCAACATGAAATCAGATATATTTTGTAGCCTTTAAAATTAGAATTAACTTCTTTCTCCAGAAGAGTATGGACATGAGGCCAAACTCTGTTTTGTCAGTATCAGTGCATTATTTTCAGGACTATGTGCTTAGCTTGCACTGATACATTTTTAAAGATACTTTTCGTGCCAGTCTTCTCTTGGGTCCAGTGATGATCCTCAGTTGTCCCTGGTCTAGAGGCAGTGGGACCTGGGAGAATGGAGTTGATAAATGAAGCAAACTAAAGTCCCATGCAATAGCTAACAAAAATGAGTGATCTGAAGTACACTCATTCTAAACTGCTATACCTGGGAGGAGCATGGAAACATATTCTAAGAACAATTTTATGTTGTAAAGAAACAGCTCACAATATTCTTGTCTTGTTTGCTTGGAGTGTTCTCACAAGCACTTAGAATTCGTCTCACATGACTTCATTCCTGGACCCTGTTCTGGCACTCAGTAAGCAAGGAATATGAAGAATTTTCAAAAATATAGGAAAGGAACATACAGGATAAATGTGGGACATTGTGAAAAAAAAAACCCAAACCTCAAAATATCGGCACAGAGGAAGAAGAAGAGACCTAAACCGAGGACCAACCTAAACCTAAACTAGATCTTCAACAAGATCATAGAAGAAAACTCCCAAATAAGGAATCCATACAGACACAAAAAGCACACAGAACACTAAATAGACAAAACCAGAAAAGAAAATCCCACAGCATATCATAGCTAAATTACTAAGTATACATAACAAAGTGTTTTGAAAGTCAGTAGAAAAAAAATCCAAGTTACATATAAAGGAAAATGCATCAGAATAATGGCTGATTTCTCAGTGGAAAATTTGAATGACAGAATGTGGAACAAGGCATTCTAATTCCTGAAAGACTATTACAGCCAACCTAAAATAGTATACCCACCAAACTATTTGCTATGATTGAAGGAGAAAGGAAAATTTATGACATATACAGCCTAAAAAATGTATATCCAACATGCTAAGAAAAATACAGGAAGCATCACTTCAGGCTGAAGAGAGGATTGAGTTCAGCAGAGACAATGGAGAGAAATATGATGCCATAATTATTAAAACACAAAGTTACACTGAGAATACAAACAACAATACCAAAAATAAACATAATGGCTTTAATTAACTCATATTTCAATACTAACTTTTAAGTATCAATGGCTGCAATTCTTCAAAAGATACAGACTGACTGAATGGAATACATCTATTTGCTGTCTATAAGAAACATGTCTTTATTTTCCAAGATAGGTGCTGCCTTAGAGTAAAAGGATGGACAAAAATACTCTAGTCATATGGGAGCAAAAGTAAGTAGGTGTCACTGTTCTAATATCTGACAAAATAAACTTCAAACCAAAACTAAACAGAAGACATAATGAAGGATACTTCAGTCTAATTAAGGGAGCAGTCAACTAAGAAGATATTACTATCCCAAACATACTTACACCGAACTCTGGGAACCCAATTTCATAAAAAAATGTAAGACACAGATTAACAATGTATTAGTAGTATGCTATTTTGTTGTCTCACTTCCTTCAATAGACAGGCCTTCTAGACAAAAATGAACAGAAATATCAGAATTCATTGGTACCATATATCAAATGGGCTTGATAGTTATCTACAAAATATTCCAGCCAAACAACAAAGAATACACTTTATACTCATCACCACATAGAAACTTTTAAAATAGACCACAGACAGGGATAAAACCCAAATCTTTAAAAATTCAAAAAGATTGAAATAACTCCTTGTTGTCCTATCTGATCACAATGCAATAAAACATAAAATTGACAGCAAACAAATCTCTAGTAATTACAAAACTCATGGAGATCAATCAACTCATTACTCAATGATGAACGTGTCAGAGAAGAAATAAAGAAATAAAAAGAAATTCTGGGACTAAATGGAAACAAAAACATAGCACAACGAAGCTTGTGGGACACATAGGAAGTAGTCCTATGAGGGAAGCGTCTAAATATAAATCAGTCCACACATAAATTACTTAATGATGCAACTTTAAAAGTTGTAAAAATAAGAACAAACCAGGTCCAAACCCAGTCAGCGGCAAGAAATAGTAAAATTCAGAGCTGACATCAATGAAATAGAAACAAAGAAAACACAAAGAACTAGTAAGTCTAAAGATAGCTAGCTCTTTGAGAAGATAGACAAGGCTGGCAAACTCTTTGTTCAACTATCCAAAAGAAAGAAAACCCAATTAGCAGACTCAGAAATAGACAAGGAAACTTTACAAGAGACACTAAAGGAATTCAGAATATTAGAAGGTAATATGTTAAAAACATGTACTCCATTAAGCTGGAAAACAAAAATAATGGATGAATTTCTAGATTGAACCAAGCCACCAAAATGAAACCAAGAATAAATTAAAAAGCCCCAATAGAAACATCAAAATGAGATTGAAATAATAATAAAAAGCTTTACAGATTTAAAAAATGGGGTGGGGCTAGGTTCAGAGGATTTACAGCAGAATTCTACCAGTCATTCAAAGATTACAGCCAGCCATTCTTATAATTCTTTTAAAAGACAGAAACAGAAGGAGCACTACCTAACTCCTTCTACAAAGCCAGTATCACTCTAACATCCAAACTAGGTAAAGACATAGCAACAAAAAACAACCATAGAACAATATTCCTGATGAACATATATGAAGAAATTCTCAAGAATATATATGGATACTATATAGATATACATCAAAAAGATCACACACCATGAACAAGTTGGCTATATATTTGAATGTATGGGTGATTCAACACATACAATTCAATAAATGTTAATGCATTACATAAAAGAGCTTAAGGATAGAAACCACATGATCATCTCAATAAACACACAAACAGCCTTTGACAAAATCCAACATGCCTTTATGATAAAAGTTCAGGGTAGAGTAGGAGTAGAGGGAACATAGCTCAACATAATAAAAGCTGTATATGAGGACCCACAGCCATCATGATCCTCAATGGGACAAAGCTTCGAGCAATCCCATCACAGTCTGGAGTAAGACATGGATATCCAGTATCTCCACTTTTGTTCAGTGTTGTGCTTAAGGACTAGCTGGGGAAGGAAATACGGCGAGAAAAAGATTGAAAGGATACAAATAGGGAAAGAAGTCAAACTATCCCTATTTGCCGATGACATGATGCTATACATTAGGGATCCTAAAGATTCTACCAGAAAATTTCTATAAACACTAAGCAAATTCAGCCAATGTGGCAAGATACAGAATCAACTTGTACAAATAAATAGCCTGTTAATATACCAACCACACATGTACAGAGAAATTATGGATACAGTTTTATTCATAATCACCTCAAAGAAAAGAAAATGTCTTAAGAATGAAGTTAACCAAAGAAGTGAAGGACCACCACAATGAAAACCTCTGAAGAAAGAGATAAAGAGAAAACCTAAGAAATCAAAAATATCTCATGCTCATGGATTGGTAGAATTACATTGTGGAAATAATCATTTTAATAAAAGCTATTCATAGATTCAATGCAATCCCAATCAAAATCCCCATCTCACTCACAGAATTAGAAAACAGTAATCTAAAATCCTTATGGAACCACAAAAGACCAATATAGCCAAAGTACAAGTCCAGCTCTTTAGATATATTATAGGGCCACATTAAGAAAACAAATGGTATTGGCACAAAGCAAATACATACACATCAGACAGTAGTAATAAAAATTAAAACCCAAACATGAGTTTATGTAATGTCATCCATCCAATAGACATAAGAATATACAGGAAAAGGCCATGAGGAATCATACTACTATTTACCCAAGAAATGTGAACCTTAAACTTTATGATACGTGTCTGTGGGGGAGTCTGTGTGTGAAGGGGTCTGTGTCTGTGTCTCTCTGTCTATGTCTCTGTGTGTCTCTCTGTGTGTGTCTGTATGTCCCTCTGTCTCTGTCTGTATCTCTCTGTCTCTATTTCTGCTCTCTCTCCCTCTCCCTCTCCCTCTCCCTCTCCCTCTCCCTCTCCCTCTCCCTCTC
>NW_021605555.1:680314-733207 GCF_004785775.1 Grammomys surdaster | reverse complement strand
CCCCCCTCTGTGTGTGTGTGTGTGTGTGTGTGTGTGTGTCCTCATCTGGGATGACAGTGATCTCTACAATACCCAAAATCCATCTAACAAGAACCCCATTGTAAGGCACTAGAAGCCCTCTTTTGAGTTTTTGGTCAGGGTTGTTCAACAGACTCTCAAAATATTATCGACTGTTGTTGTTGCCCTTGGTTTCTTTCAGAAGGCAAGGCAAGTCCCCATTACAGAAGACACCATGCATTTCAGGCACAGGGCACAGAGGCTGCTAGCCTGAAAATGACCTGAAAGCCTCCTCCCTAAGGACTACCTTTCCTGTTAACAGGTGTTATGCAAGCTTTTGATGGAAGGAAGCAACCAAAAGTTCTTCCTGATGCCTACAAACCACCGCAACAACCAGTATAGCAAGATAACCCAAAGGGTATAGTAGTGGTACACATACCTTGGTGGTAACCAAAAGTTCATTTGGTCTTAAGACTGACTGAAGTGGGAAATTGTCTCTGATCCTGGAAACCTAGCCAAAGCCGGCTAGTTTTTTTTTTTTAATAATTTATTTTTTTCAAATCGTAATTTATTCTCATTCACACAAGGGTTATAAACACGGAAAGGCAGGACATGGGGAAGGGGATGACACTGGAGCGTGGGTGTTCAGGGGGAATACAGATATCTTTCAGAACAGGGTATCAGCTGGGTGAAGGTTCAGGAGACAGGTCACTATCACTCTCAAAGCTGGCTAGGTACGTCATGGATTGTAGAGAAGAATATACAATCACCACTTTATTAAACCAGCATGATCCCTACCTACATTCTAAATATTCACCCTTATACCAACAGATATGTGTAGTCCTCACCCCTCATCAAGGAGATTTCTCTTTGCATAAATAGAGACCATCACCGAAACCACAACCAATCAAAACTCAGTGTTGTAGAACCCAGTCACAACAGATAGGTCCACAGTACTATTCCTGTTCCTAAGGTTCAGAGATCATTTCAGGAGATGTGGCAAAACAATTGCTAAGACCCAGAGGATTAGGGAGTTTGCTGTGAGACTGTGTCTCCTAGGAATGTGAGAAGCTCTACCCATCAAGTCTCACCAACATGACTACTTAAGCATGAGATGAAGAAGAACAGTAGACATGCCACAGTGGACAGGAGACCGCTCAGGAGGCCTCAACCCTACACAAAGAACTACAGGCAACTAAGAGATGCTGAGAGTGGGAGAAATAGTCCTCCCCAGGGAAGAGCACACTGATTGGTCATCCAGTACCAAATGGTTAGCCTTGACAACATACATACAGATAACACTGTATAGTGGATTATATTTAGGAATGTGTGTGTGTATGTATATATACATACATATATATGCACACTCATATATATATATATATATATATATATATATATATATGCATATACACATGTGTTACAATAAAAAGTGAGGCTATGAATTTGAAAGAATGCAAGGCAGTATATGTGGGAGAGTTTGGTTGGGGGAAATTATATTACATCAAAAATAAAAAATGTCTTTAAAAATTTGAATTAATTCACTGGTAAAATAATCAGGACTAGATTTTTTTCTTAATAAAAAAATATGTTTTTAGAGACATGTTCTTACTATGTATCCCAAATTAGCCTTGAACCTGTGATCCTCCTGTTCCAGATTCCAGTGTGTTAGAATTATAAATGTGTACTCCTACACAGATCAATTACAAGACATGTTTTATTCATGATTCACTTTTACTAGCTACAGGCACCTTTGGATTTGTGTGTGTGTGTGTTGTAATATGTGAATATGTGTGTATTGTGGTATAATATGTGAACACGTGTGTGTTTTTGTATGTGTGTATCTGTATGTGTGGTGTAATATGTGAATATGTGTGTATTGTGGTGTGTGTGTGGCATGTGAATGACTCTGTGATATGTGTGTGTGTGTGATGTGAATGCATGTGTGTGATCTCTCTCTTTTTGTGTAGTGTGTGGTGTGTGAATATGTATTTGGTATGTATGTGTGGTATGTACATGCATGTGGTGTGTGTGTTATATATATATATATGTTTGGTATGCATTGGTATATTAATGTGTGTGATATATCTTTATTATGAGTTGATGGTATGTATATATGTGTATAATGTGTGTGCATGTAATATGTGTGTGGTATATGAATATATATGTGATATATATGTGTGTTATATATTTGTGTGAGTGTGGGAAGTCTTGATGTGTGTGTATGTGTATGTTTTGTATGGTGTATATGTGTTATGTATGTGTTTGTGTGCTGTGTATGTATGTGTGTGTTATGTATGTGTGATATGTATTTATTTGTGTGGCTGTATATGCACTTAGCTGGGAAAATATTCAATCTGATTATATAAAATTGTTCATAATACTTTTTATGATGGTTTTGCTTCTGTACTATCAGTAGGAATGGCACTCAGGTTTAAATGAAGTAATTTTAATATTCTCTGTTTTTCTTAGTTCATTTAGCCAGACTTGTCAATTCTGTTGATCTTTCCAAAGAATCAATTTCTGGTTTCATTGATTTTTCCTATTTTTTAATGTTAACTATTTTTACTTAAAATGTCATGTTGTACACTGTATATATTTCTATGCAATCTTTGTCAAATTTTAATAGGTAAAAGTAAATTAGTTAATATATATATAAATTCTTTTAAAAAAACAGAATGATCTTAATCTTCCAGTGAGAATTTTACATATATATATATATATATCATACTCATCTCCCATTGTTCTCTTATGGCCTCTCCTCTGTGTGAGAGTGTATGCATGCATCTGTGTGCATGCGATTTTGTGTACGTGTGTGTGTTTGTCTGTCTGTTTGACTGTCCAAAATTTAAGTTATATGATCATGGATGAGGGATTATTTACAGGATCATGATCAGCTTTCAGTGGCTACATCACTGAAAAAAAAAAGTTCCCCCTTCTCTCCAGACCATTAACTTCCAGTCTTGTTTGCATGTTCATATGTATTTTTAATATTTATTTCCTTTCCTCTGACAGCTCTGAGAGGTTTTGTTCCTAAGAGACTTGGTTCTAGTTCTTTAAGTTGTAAAGTTAGGTTGTTGATTTTAAATATAAACATTTGTAACTAGTTTTTAGACCGTCTTTTTTGCTCACTTTTTGCATGCTAGATTTTCATGTTTACTCATATCTCAAAGACAGTTCCTGTGATCCATTGGTTTTTTAAGGGCTTGCATATCATGCATGAACCCTGGGTTCAATTTCCAGTACTGTATAACCCAGTACCCTGTACATGCCTGTAAACCTTATACTTGTGAGGTGGAGGCAGGAAAACCAGAAGTTCAAGGTCATCCTCTGCCCCAGTGAGTTTGAGGATACTTGAGATCTTGACTCAAAAAGGAAAAAAAAAAAAAGAATTTAATTTTTACAATTGTTAGGGTCTATCTTCATTTAATGTGGACAGAGTGGTTACTTTGTATCATATCTGTCTTGTTCAATATACTGAAATGTAATTTAACAAATGGTTTATTCTAGAGCACTCCTCCTAGGTAGTTGAAAAGAATGCACATCTTGTTTGGTATGTTCTGTGTTTTCTATATCTAGTTGATTTACCACATTGCTTAAGCCCTTTGTACACTTACTGTCTGTCAATGGAGATAAGAGAAAACAGAAGAGAGTATTAAAACTGCTGTTATTGTCAAAAATATTTCTCTTAAGTCTTTCTATTTCTCTATAATATATTTATTTGGGTGGTCTCTGTGATATATGTGACTTCTTGTATCATTGTGTCCTGTGCTATTGAAATGTCAATATACAATATCCTTTTCTCTTAATCTTTTAAATTTAAAGTCTCTTTTTCTGAGTCATCTCCACTCACTTTTGGTTGTTATTTGCATGGAATATCATCTATTTCAATTTATTTGTGGTTTTGTATCTAAAATGAGTTTCTTGTAGACATCATATAGGTGGATAATTTGTTTTAATACATTTTTCCAATCTCTACAACTTTTGTTGAGTTCAATATACTTGCATTTAAAATAATTATAGATAAGGAGAAAGCTGATTTCTGTATTTTCTCCACATGGGTTTAGCTGCCCCTCCTTTCTTGCATTATGTTCTTCCTTTGTCTTTAGTCAATTCTTACAGCAAAGTGGTTCAAAGTACTTCATTTTTCTTTTGTGTATATGTCATAGATACTGTCTTTGTATAGAGATTCCATTTAGCCTATTATGGCTGAAATATTTGAATTTTATCTATACTAGAGTAAATTCAATAACACAGAGAACTATACCTTTTCTATCTACACATTTGCTCCTGCTGTTTTCAGCTTGATCTCTCCTTCTACCTTTACCTGATTTCCTGGGGTCAAACTCAGGTTTGCAAGCTTGGGCAAAAAGTGCCTCTAAGACAGACATCTCACTGGCCTTCTCTCGGTTATTAAAATTAAAAATTATAATCTTATTTATATAGTTTGCTAATCAAAATATAAGTCAAAATAATAACTTTAAAATGCACTTGCTTCTTAAATAAATGTATCAAAATGTAGAGTTATAAATCCAAGTTACAATATTAATTTTTTTGACATAAACAATTCTTTTACTAATGTATTTGTCTCTTAAAAAATAGTTACTGAGGGCCTGAAGTAATGGCTCAGTGGCTAAGAATCCTGATTGCTCTTTCAGAGGACCTGGACTCAATTCCCAGCACCTACATAATGGCTCTCAACCATCTGTAACTTCAGTCCAGGCAATCTGATGGCCTCTTCTGGCCTCCATGGCACTGCATGTGCATGGTACATAGATACACACGTAGGCAAAACACCCATACACATAAAATAAGTTACAGAGTTCTATTATAGTAAAGTTAATCTAATAGTTACTCATATCTCTGCTTTTATTGAGAGCTTTATCCTCATGTAGTTTTGAGTTCATGTTTAAAGTCCTTTTACTCTAGTTGTAGAGCCCCCTTCAACCCTTCTTATGGGACACTTCGGTCTAGTGTAATGAACTTCCTTGGCCTTTGCTTACCTGGGAAGTGTCAATCATGACTCAAGTGTATTTACTCCACACAGGATGCTTGGTTGGCAGACACCTTTTCTTTCATTCTCTTTAGTCTGTCAACCACCTTAGTCTGATGATGAGCTACCTTTTTGTTACTGTCTCTATGGTTCAGCCTGGTTTGGCTCTGAGTTATTAACTACATCATGGATGTATTGGGAGCTCCTTTAGTTCATCGTGGGAGCTTGTTGAGCACAGGTGTTTATTTTCATCTCATTTATATATAAAATAAAACCCTTCTTTAAATATTCTCTCTGCTTCTTTTCTTTGTTGTCCTGAGACTCCTGCAGGCACATGTTGGTCTGCTTGACAATGTCCCATGGGTTCTTTACTCTCTAACCTCCCTTTTGGAGATAAGATCTTGTCTTCCTGGCTACCCTTAAACTCAGAATGCTCCTAAGGTCAAAGTATCTCAGATACTAAAGCATCAGTAGAACATAGGTTGGATTATTGGTGTGCAGGTATTACGCTGTGTGTGTTGGACTGATGGAGTATAGGTATCACTGTTGCAGCAGACTTTACTAATTTAATAGATTTTGCTCTTTAACCTGAACATTTCAAATAATGTGTAAACTTTGTAGCAACTTCTCATTGGTTACTCAATAAATGGAAAATGGCTTAATTAATACAGCACTCTACTTTTTATTACAGCTTGTCACAGCCACCTTAGATGGGAAACTTCAGCTATTTGTGGCTGAGTGATGGCCGACCTGTTGGTAAGAATACAAGAAGAAAGGAGAGAAAAAACCCATGGCTTAGCTATTGAAGTGGATGGGCAGTTTCCATTGTAGGCCTTGTTGGGTTCCTCTTCTGTAGGACTGATCCCCATCTGAGAGTTCTTCCTCTTAAGAAAACCCGCATAGAAACAGTGGAAATGATAGTCTCCAATAAAGATAAGCCAGTGCCTCTTTCATGACTGTACCTTGAGGGGAGGTAGAGATGAAGAAAAAAGAAAGGGTGGGGCATGAAGCAGCTCTGGATTCCACAGTAGCTAGCTCATCTTATTCTGCACTCTGTAGCTTTTTGCGTAATTCCCACCACCGTGGCAGCTATACTTGAGGATTCAAGGTGGCAAGGATGCCATGGCCCTATGCTGTTCACCTAGATGTCCCACATTGGTCTCTTCAGGATGAGCACAGTCCAGGGGTAGAAGATGGGTGAGCCATACTCAGCCTGGTCTTCTCGGTCTCCAATTAGATGGTTCTTATGATTCCTTTTGGTATTTGAAAGATAAAATGATTCATATTCTGGGGAATATGTCATGTTTGCTCAACTTTGGCACATCCATGTGTTTGAAGACATCAAAGCAAGAATGTGGTTGAGGTCCCAAGTCTGGCCACAGAGGGACCTGAGCCAGACCTTCTGGAATAAGCAACTTTTGTTCATTTTCCCCATTCCCTTGAAAGGCTTTCTTTGCAGATGTGGGCCTCATTCTTTTTCACCCAGTTTAAAGAAACTACTCTGCATTCCAAGCCTGCTCTGCTATTTAACATAGCCATTGTCTGTGCCATACATGTAACAGGTGATTAGTGGAGAAAAGCTAAAGTGTGCATATGGGTGCATGCATTTCTGGGTCCCAGGGACACATAGGCCACAAGTGACAGGCCCTCTAGAAGTTCATTTTCAGTGTTATGATGAAACCAAACTACTTGAAAATTGAACTATTTGCCTGACCACAATTTGACCCATAGAAATGCCTCATTTGAGTGTGTTCTTTTAAAAAAAAAAGAGTGGCCCTAAGACCCTGCCCTCACTCCCCCTATTCTTTTCTCTTTCCTTTTTATTCCCTTTTATTACCAACCAAAGTTTACTCGTATCCTAATTAGAATCAACTTGCTTTGGTTTGTTTCTTCTGCATAAGTTCCCTTCTTTTATTCCTGACTTTGCTGTGGTGTTAGCTTTACGATGCCCTATGCTCAGAGCTCATGGCAGCTGCCAGCACCAGAGAGGCTGAGAGTGATCCATATACAATAGGGAGTTTTCCTTTTGGTAGAAAATTTTCTCAGATGAGTGGGTGACAATTTACGGTAGCTGTTCAGGCTCCTAGTCCCTTGGGGTATGAAGCTTCATGTTATCTCCAGGCTGTTTATAAGAGGAGTTTCAAGTTGAGAGCCACAGGAGCCAGCACAGCAGCAACTGGGACTCCACCTCTCCCAGTGATCAGTGTGCCTAAGACTCTGCCCCTCCCCAGTCTGTGAGAACTTGGTTTCCTGGAGGGGCCACCACTTGAGACTGGTGTCAAGGACCACTGCTCTGATTATTTTCTTTAATAGTACAAAAGAAGAGATGCTGGTGAGTGTAAGTTCTGGATGAAAGGTGTTAAGGGAAAGTAAAATGCAAATTTACACTACTGTGTCAGTGTGCCCCCCCCAAACACTCAGACACCATGTTAATCACGGTGTTAGTGTCCACCACAAACACTTAGACAACATGTCAATCACTGTGTCAGTGCCCACCACAAACATTCAGATACCATATCAGTCGTTGTGTCAGTGCCTACTCCAAACACTCCGTCACCATGTCAGTCACAATGCTAGTACTTACCCTAAACACTGAAACACCATTTCAACTTTGAAGTAGGTAATGGCTACCTATTTCTTACCCTGTCTTGTTCAAATGTCATTATATGGTTTATGTATCTCTGCAAGATAGTGTTTTTATACTTGTTCCCAGGTGGAAGCAGTATTGGGAGAAGTGTGGAACCATTAGGAGACAGGGCTCGACTCATTGGTTACTTGACACAAGCTAGAGTTATCCAGAAGGGGACCTCAATTAAGACAATGCCTTCATAAGATCCAGCTGTAAGCCATTTTCTTAATTAGTGAATGATAGGGAAGGACCCAGCCCATTGCAGGTGGTGCTCACCCCTGAGCTGGTGGTCCTGGATCTATAAGAAGGCAGGTTGAGCAAAGCTATGATGAGCAAGCCAGTAAGCAGCACCCCTCCAAGGCTTCTGCACCAGCTCCTGCCTCCAGGTTCCTGCTCTGCATGAGGTTGGTGCCTTCACTGCTTTTGATGATGAACTGTTACGTGGAACTGTGAGCCAAATAAACCCTCTCTCCAAAGTGGTTTTGGTCATAGTGTTTGATCTCAAGAGTAGTAACCCTAAGACGGACGGACAGGCATTCAGACCCCACGGTGAGCACTTTTGTTGGTGATCCTGTGTGACTGAGAGACTGTTGTTTGCACATTTTCTGAATGTCCGCTTACTGGGTTGCATTTCAGAAAATACTACTGTTTGCAGTCTTTCTCTTTTGCCTCAACAAATTCAAATGTGAGCTTCCTCGGAAATTCCCTGGAATATGTCCAGGACCTTTGCATGTATTATCTTCTGTGTTAGGCAACAAGTATGACTGGAAACAGGAGATATGACAATAAGTGGCTTTTCTAGAACGTATAAATGAATTTTGGAGTAATAAATTGTGCACAAGCTGATTACTAGATAACTTGTCTGTACAAGATGTACATTTCATATCCATGGTTCTACATGGCGGTTTCTGGTACAAAATACTAAGCACAAACTGCTATGAAACCAACTCTCTTACAAGTTGAAACCTTTGAAATAATACAAGTTATAGGCAAACTAGTCTACTAATCAGACCAGGAGTGTGCACCCGGGCTTTCACTCTTCTCCGCTGAAGCTAGTGCTGATACATGGGTTGTGAACTGACAAGGAAATAGGAAAAGCAGGTGTTTGGAGGAAGGGATCTAGAGCTTTCCTGATCCTTTATTGTACTATAGTCACTAAAGGACGTCCCCATTCCTTCACCTCCCCTAGATAAACTGCCATGGACTGGAGGGCTCCATTCCCTCAGATACCCTACATAAACTCCACCATGGACTGGTTGTGGGGCAGTCCTGTTATGTTCTGCTTCCCTGCCATCTTTGTAAGCTGTGAGTCTGACTGAACCCAGTGGCTGCAGAAAAATCAGTGATGCTGTTTATGACAGGCACCCAGGAATGCCCTCAAGGACACTGCACCTGTGAGGTCAGAATCGATATTCATCCCATTTCCCTTGCTGCTCATTAGAGTCCCAGTGCTGGATTCTTGTGACATTTCAGGAGAGCACTCTGAGCTGTGCCCATCACCTGTCTCCTCTAGCCAGCTCCTTCCTACACTGATAACTACTCCCCAGAGCCTCCCTAGTCTTGACTCTGAGTTGTTCCTATCTGCCTTCCTGAGGACCAGCCCTAGTTTTACTTTGTGTTATTCTCTATGGGACTCTCAGTCTGTCACCTAAACCATTTCTATGGATTGGTTCACATTTTAAGAGTACAGTTCCAACATTGCCACATACCAGCTTTTAAATACCCAACCTCAGCTGTAAGTATACATTACAGTCACACCACAGTGACACAGGGTGCTCTGAGGCTTTAATGCCTCCAAATGTTTATAATAATAGCATTTTTCTTTTTGAAAACCACTCCTGATTTTTCATGTTATAATTACCATTGATACAATCTGAATAGCACTGTCTGTATATTACCTGAACATTAAAAGTACCTATCATCAAACTACGTGTAGGGATACCCCTGATTCTTCTCACTGAAATATCGTGCAAGTATGAGCTTTAGCCATGATTTCCTATTCAGAAAAAATTTTACTGTGAATATAAAATAATTAGTATTTGAATTACTGCTACTTTGTAATTCTACTATGGCATACAGTAGCAGAGCCTTTATTTAGCATTATTATATCTTGGATCAGAGACTCTGAAATAGAGTTTCCTTGAGATATTTCTCCCCCCCCCCCACTTTTTCTCTGTGTAGCCCTGGCTGTCCTGGAACTCACTCTGTAGACCAGGCTGGCCTCGAACTCAGAAATTTGCCTGCCTCTGCCTTCCAAGTGCTGGGATTAAAGGCATGCACCACCACCGCCCTGCCCCTTGAGATGTTTCTATCTGTCTCTCTCCACTTCCATTTCTTGTTCTTTTGATTTTAATCAGCCACGTGTCTTTTTTTAGTGGAATTTTATATCAAACTACTGTTTTTGAAGATGTTTAAAGCAATGTTTATATCTGAGGACAAAATGATACTAGTATTTTCATTTTATAATATTTATTTTATAATATTGTAGTATCTTATGTAGTCAAAAGAAGTTTGCTACAATTTGTGTTTGTACAAGTGTGTGTGCATGTGTATTCTGTGTGTGATCCCCTGGTGTATTGGTGCCACAGTGAGTGTGGAAGTGAGATGAGAACCTTGACAGTCAGCTCTTGCCTTACACCTTGTTGAGGACAGGGTCTCTGTGTTGTTTTTCTACTGTATATACCCCACCAGCTGGCCCAAAGATTATACAACCATCAAGATGAATTTAAGAAGTCAGTCCTGAAGTTAACCATTTCATAGCCAAATCAATGAGGCCTCACATATTTGTGGGCTCACTACTATGTTTGGGGTAGGCTAGAGACAGGTATAGAACATGCCCTTTGTATGACATTGATGAAGATGCACATACAAAACACAGGACACCTCCAACCCAGCACACTCCAGCAAGAAATAGCATATTTCACTAACATTTTAAGGACTGTGCTTGTCAGTTTTTGTCAACTTGACATGAACTCAGTCATAATCTGGGAAGAGGGGACCTCAGCTGAGGTATTACCCCTATCAGATTGTCATACAGGTATGTCTGTGGAATGTTTTCTTGATTGATGATTGATGTGGGAGAGCCCAGCCCACTCTTGGCCAGTGCTATTCCTGGACATGTAGGCCTGGGTTTTGTAAGAAAGAAAGCTGAGCAAGCCTTGAGGAGCATGCCAATGATCACAGTTTCTCCCTGGTTCCTGCTTCTGCCCCTGCATGAATTCCTGCACTGACGTCCCTAAGTGATGGACTGTCAAGATACATGAACCAAGCAAGCCCTTTTCTCCTCAAGTTGCTTTTGGTCTGTATTTTGTCACAGCAACAGAGAAGCAAATTATGATAACAACCAAGTTTCATACAATTTAAACATGACAAATGTCTAAATCTGAAGCAAAATTCCAACTCTATAAAAGTTTATTTGGTTTCCTCTGCTTGTAGAATTGGTCCTATGATTCAAGTCCTGATGAAACAGCATTGGTGTTCCTCTGAAAGCTTCTCTATTGTTTTGAAATACAGATTTTTTTTTAAAGTTCAGTTTTAATAAAAATCTTTTGCACCATTGTAGAACTATTAACAGTCCATACCCATGACAGGAGAGAAGTTGGATTCATTGTCCTGCACACCTAATCCCTGTTAAGGAGATCATTTCTGCAGTGTTCTTTAATGGTAGGAAGGGGCACCAGGCCATCAAAGGTCAGCCTAGCAACTTCTCTGTAGTCTGTAATAATTCCTCAGACAGACAATGCTGATTAACCAGTGCAGGTCAACAGCAGGTTGGCCAAAAATCCATAGTTGAGAAGTTTTGGCAGTCAGTTATGAATGAAGGACATATTAAATAATTTTCTTCTACAGAGGCAGGCTAGAGGTTTCCTTTAAAAATGCAACTCACAGGCCACATGAAGCCCATAAAGAAGGAAGACCAAGTGAGGGTGATTCGGTCCTTCTTAGAAGGAGCAACAAAATACTCAAGGGAGCAAATATGGAGACAAAGTGAGGGACAGAAACTGAAGGAGGGGCCGTCTCAAGACCACCCCACCTGAGTATCTATCCCATGTGCAATCACCAAAGGTAGATGCTGATGTGGAAGACAGGAAGTGCATGCTGATAAGAGCCTGATATGGATATCTCCTCAGAGGCCTTCAAGAGTCAGACATATTCAGAGGCAGATGCTCACAACTAGCCATTGAACTGATCATGGGGTTCTCAATAGAGGAGTTAGAGTGAAGACTGAAGGAGCTGAAAGGGTTTGTGTCACCATGAGGAGAGCAACAATACCAACCAACCACAGCTCCCAGGGTCTAAACCACCAGCCTGGGAGCACTTAGGGGGGGATCCAGGGCTTCAGCTGAATATGTAAAAGTGGAGGGCCCTGCTGGGCATAGGTGGAAGAAGAGAACCTTGACCTCATGAAGGCTGGATGCCCCAGGGGGTGGGAATTTTGAGGGTGGGGAGGTGGGAGTGGGGGGCTGTAGATAGAGGTTACATCCACAGAGAAGAAGGAGGAGGGGCGAGGGGATTGGGGGTTCCGAGGGGGTGGTGGGGGATGGGGTAAGGGGACAACATAGGAAATGTAAATAAATCATCCAATAAAAAAAAAAACAAACAAACAAAAAAAAACTAAAATACTTGACATTTTAAGATCTTTCCAGTACTGTGATTTACTTTTTTCCACAATTACAGAATATAAACAAACTTTCTTCTTGCACTTATAGACAGTTTGAATTCCCTGGTGTTACTCACAGGTATCTGTCTGCATCCAGGCCTGCTCACACCACAGGGGGCAGATTGACCCAGTCTACCTGCAAAGAGCTGTTTTTCCCAGGGGGCCTGAACTTGAGCTGTAAAGCCCTTTCTACCCCCTGTTCTGGATCCTGAGCCACAGGGTACTCTCTTCTTTCTGACCATCATCTTAAGTGATGGGTCTCCTTTCTACTCCATGGACATCTGGGGCCTTCTGTAGCTTGGTAGCTCATGTTCTTCCACTTCTCAGAGGGTACCTCACATGCCCCTACAAAGATGGCCACACTGTCCATCCAGGCAGATCTGAGTGACTTGTACACAGTGCCCAACAGCTCTCTCTTAGTGTGTGACAGGATTTTCTCAGCTTCTCACAAGCCTGTGAACTCTGGAAAGGTGCCCAAGGCCATGACTCCCTATGTTCTCCAGCTCCATGCTGGGGTGGATCCTGCCAGCTGGAGCTCAAGCTGTGTTCCCCACAGTTCCTCTTCATGCACAGGGAAAGGCCAGAGCTCTTGTCTGTTTCATCCTGCTCCCTAAGCAGTCACTGTGAAGCTGGGTTACTGCCCACCTGCAAAGCACTTCCAGCCAAAGGAAGAGGGCCTGGGCTCTAGTGATCATCTTCAGCTGCCAGATTCCATGGGACCATCTGCAGCAGCAGCTTCCAGACTCCTGGAGTGAGGGGACACCCAGAAGCAGGCAGGTGCTCTCACTGATCCAAAGCCTCTCCATGTGTTTCACAATTCTTTGTCATCCCTGAGTTCCAGTCTAGGCCAGTGGGAGTGTTCCATGGCAATGACTGCTCTTGTTTTCATTTTCCATTTGTAATGATAGCAGCATGCCAGATTTCTACTGTGCTTGCTTGGTGGGCACTTTTTAAAGCCTGCCATTGTATACTTGCTACCATTGAGTTCTCCCCAGACCCTAACTTATCAGTTATTAATCCTATTTCACAGTTATAGAAACTGAAATTTCTGCTTATGGTCTAGTTGCTAGTGCTGGACCAGAATTTCCCTCAGAAGTGGTGCCAAGGGCTCAGACGCATGATCACTGCTTAACAGGGAAGGCCTAGGGAAGCCTCCAAAGCCTTGATGGACTCTGCAGCCAAGAGGGGCTGAAGCCCAGAGGAGACCTTTCTTCTTCAAGAAGGATTGGTTGCTTAACCAAGATAGAAGTCATAGGAGATATATCTACAGCTGTCATCCATGTACAGTCACGTCTGCAACCAAGTCACGCCCTTTTGTGGCAAGCATGGCAGCTTTACCTCATCCAGGACTGCATGGAGGTGTGGGCACACCTTTGCCAGCATTTACTTTTGAATAAAACAATACTACAACACAAAGAAGGCTTTGGTGCTGGTGCTGTTTGGGGATGGAGTCTACCAGTGGGTCTGGATCCTGAATACTGCATCTGTAGTTCATTGCTTGGGTGTTCTGAGGTCTGTGATAAAGGAGGCTGCAATGCCAATGTCCTTGATAACACTCCCAGTTACACAGAGATATGCTCTGGAAGCCCGACCTGCTATATTCTTAAAGGAATCTGTCTTAGTCACTCTTCAGTGGTTGTGAAGAGACACCATGACCAAACCAACTTTTTTTTTTTTTTAACAGAGTTTCTCTGTGTAGCCTTTGCAGCCCTGGAACTCACAAAAATCCACCTGCCTCTGCCTCCTGAGGGCTGGGATTAAAGGTGTGTGTCACCACTGCCTGGCTCTAATCCACCTTTTTTTTTTAAAAGATAATTATTTATTTTGTGTATGTAAGTACGCTGTAGCTGTCTTCAGACACACCAGAAGAGGGCATCAGATCCCATTACAGATGGTAGTGAGCTATCATGTAGTTGCTGGGAATTGAGCTCAGGACCTCTGGAAGAACAGTCAGTGCTCTTAACTGCTAAGGCATCTCTCCAGCCCCCTAGTCCAACTCTTACAAAAGAAAGCATTTAACTGGGGCTGGTTTACAGTTTCAGAGGTTAGTCCATTATCATCATGGTGGGGAGCATGGCAGCGTCCAGGCAGGTGCTGGAGCAGTAGCTATGTCTGTCTGTTACTTCCTGATATGCAAGCAGAGGGAGAGAGACTGGGCCTGGCGTGAACATTTGAAACCTCAAAGTTCACTCCTAGTGACACAGCTCTTCCAACAAGGCCAGACCTTCTAACCTTGCAATCTTTTCGAACACTGCCACTTCATGATGACTAAACATTGAAACCTATATGAGCCTATAGGGGGCATTCTTATTCAGGCCAACACAGAACTTACCAGTAACTGATGCATGAGGCTGAAGTGGCCACAGGAAGATAGGTGGTGGATGCTGAGGCTGGCAGCCTATGAGGTTTGTCGTACATTTAGACATTTGCTAAACACATTTGTTTCATCGTGAGACTCACTCATTGCAGCTCCAACCCCAGCAAGAGCCAGGCTCAGTGGTTGAGCAGTATATACATGTACTGCCATGCACCTGTCTGGGTATGGCCATGACAAGGATCCCCACTCCTCACAATTATCATCTCTTAACTGGTAAGAAAGTTGGGTGTCAGAGTCCTGTGTAAACCCCACATGTGGAATTACCAGGGCAGAAAATCCCAAGGCTACCTGCCCTCTGTACCTCTCTAAGAATGAATTTTGGACCATTATCAGCTGCCTCTCTTCTGTGGGGCACTGAGGCTCACTGATGTCTTCCTCATGCATGTATGTCCTGGGGATGTTTGGCTGTGTTCCGATTCTAATAGCTGTGGAAACTGATGCAGTATGTACCTACTGGATGGTGGGGAGAGCACCTAGCTCTCTTCAAGTCTGAGGGTCACAGGCTCAGTGTCACAATTCTACTCATAAATACCAAGAGAAACCATAGCTGTTATAGCGTACATTCGGAAAGTATATAACATGAGTAGGAATAATCTACTAGCTCTTTATGAATAATACATTTGAAAGTCCTTTTGGTATAAAGTTGTATGCTGGCCTGTGATGACATCTATGTATGTAGCTTTTAGCCAATGCTGCAGATACCTTGGTGATACTTAGGGAGGACTAACCTCAGAGATGACCTAGGTGGTCAGAATCCAGCCCCATCCTCAGATGTCTTTGAAAGTTGTCTTTAAGTATGGGTCTTATGAAGACACCACATTTTACAAGGGAGTAACAATGAACCAGAGTCACTGAAAATCTTAAATCATCTCCTAAAATGTCCCTAAGCACCAAAGATGAGGAGTTCCAGGATTGCCATAAAGCATGAGGTGGGATGGAGGCATCTTCCCTGAAGGACACTGCACATGATGACCGTCAAGGGATATTGCTGACAACACTCACAGGCATCAGAGCACCTGGGTCAGAAATACGTAGAATGGTATGCTTCGGAGAGTCAGGAAGTATACAAGGGGAGAGATAGTTTTGGCCAAAGAAACTGGCATATGTGGGGACCACATGGGACAGTGTGGTAGAAGAGGAATCCAGGGAGGACATTAGATACATACAGCTGCCATACATGGAAGTGGTAAGAGGTAACTCACTTACTATTGGACAAAAGGGGGAGGGCGGAGGGTTCTGGTTTGAACTGTAAGTATCTGCCCTATGCTCATGTGTTGAAGGCTTGGTCTCAACAAAGGTGGGCCTTTGAGGAAATGATTATATCAGAAGGTCTCTGACCTCCTCAGTGGATGAATTCTGGCCTAACAGGATGTTGGAAGGAGTAGTCATCAGGGGTATGTATTTTAAAGTGATGTTTTGACATTAGGGCATGATCTCTCACCTGACCCCATGTCTTTTTCTGTCTTCCTTTTCCTCATCCTATCCTTCTTCTGTGTCTCCTCTTTATTTGGTGACCATTCTGAGGTAGGAATCTTTGCTCCACCCCACACTTCCTACTGTGATGTCTGCCTTACCTCAGGCCCCAAACAACGGAGTCAGTGGACCCTGTAATGAAACCTCTCAAAACAAGAGCCACATTAACCTTCCCCCTTCTGAGTTAATTTTCCCAGGTTTCCTGTCACAGGGATGGGAAGCTGACTAGCACAAGGATACACAGGAGAAAATCAAGAGGGATAGAGGATGTAGACAAGGAGGCTCTTTGAACTGTAGTTATTCAGCCTAGAGCAGACATAGGACCTGAGTATGTGCATTCATGTGTAATACAGCTGGGAAATGACAAATAACATGCAAGAGAGAAAGCCTGGAACACATCTGCCATATTACATAACCACTGCAGAAGGACACCAGAAATAGTATGTGTGTACTGTGTGTGTGTGTGTGTGTGTGTGTGTGTGTGTGTGTGTGTGTGCATGAACCCGTGCATGTGTGCACGTGCTGGGTGATGCATGTATAAATGTGTATGTGTGGGTAGGGGTGCATGCCCGTGTGCATGTGTATATGTGCATGTGTACACACACCTGTGTTTATGTGCTTGTGTGTGTGTGTATGTGATGCATTGTGAATGTGCATGTGTGTGTGGGGGGGTGCATGCCTGTGTGCATATGTGTGTGTATGTATATGTGGGGGGATGCATGTGTGCATGTGGATGCATGCCTATAAGCATGTGTATATGTAATGTGTGTGCACATATCTGTGTGTATGAGCATGTGTATATGGTGGGATGCATGTATGTATGTGCATATGCATATAGGAGGTGCATGTCTGTGTGCATGTAGGTATGTGCATGTGTGTGAGCACACACCTGTGTGTGTGATTGTGTATGGGTATGTGTGCATGTGGGTGGATGCCTGTGTGCATGTATCTGTGTTTGTATGTGCTTGTGGGGGTGTCTAAGGAGTAGGGGGTGGGTATACCTGGCAGGAAGATGGGCACTCCCAAGGAGCCCCACTATGCATTTCATGGTGTGCACTCAAAAGACACTTTTGAAGGTGCATGTTTAGTGGGATTCCAAGTTAATAAATGCCCTGATGTGAGACTCTTCTTGAGGGTGTCAGCCTATGATTTCTTGGACTGAATCTGCCATTCAGATCTTTGTTGGAGTCACGTAAGTGCTCTGCTGCTCCAAGAAGCCAGCCCTCATCACTGACTTGCAGCTGGACACAGCCTGGGCTCTGGGATGTTTCCTTGGATCTACCATCAGCTGTGTAGCATCAACAAAGTCCTGTTCCATTTCAGAGGGTCACTGTCAGCCAGCTCTTGAGTAAGGGTGTGTTGCTCCCACCTGCCAGAGGAGTTGCGGTCACCATAGTAATGGCCTTATTCTTGTGACACAAATGGCAGTGTGGACTCCTCAGTGTGACACTCTGAATACAGATATTGGAGGCAAGTGGATGATTCAGTACCCCGACCACACACTGCAGCACTTGTCTGTTAAGATTCTCAGGAGAATGGCAGAACCATGTTTCCACAGTCACAACTGTGAGACCAAACAGGAGTCCTGAGACACTGGTAGGCTTCTGTTTATATGAGAATGGTAGCGTGGGAAGCTCACAGTGGCCTCTCTGCCTTAGTCATCAGGACACACTGAGAATTAAGGTCAGCTTTATCTTCTCCTTTGTATTTTGCCAGAAAAATATTAATTATGAAAGATATGTCACGTCTCCTTCCTTGCCCTGAGGGACTTTACTTTAGGATAAAGTGACCAGTGAAGATTTACAGATCTGGAGGAAAAAAATTAAAAGAAAATATCATTTTTAAATGTTACTATAATTTGTTCTTTTTAAAAAAGATTTATTTATTTTATGTATACATGTACACTGCAAATGTCTTCAGACACTCCAAAAGAGGGCATTGGTTCCCATTACAGATAGTTGTGAATTACCATATGGTTGCTGGGAATTGAACTCAGGACCTCTGGAAGAGCAGTCAGTGTTTTTAACTGCTGAGTCATCTCTCTAGCCAAAAAAATGTAATTTTTAACTTAAAATGTTTTCCTTTTGTTCCTTTTGTTCTTTAATTTTTCTTTATGAGACTATGACACAATTATATCATTTTCCTACTCCCTGTCCCTCTGATCTCTCCAATTTACTCATCCTTGCTCTCCTTCAAATTCATGGCCTCTATCTATTGTTTAGTAATACATACATGCATACACACACACACACACGCACACACACGCACACAACTAAATACATAGGTACAACCTGTTTGGTCTGTATAGTGTTATTTTTATGTATACTTTCAGGACTGACCATATGGTATTGGATAACCAGTTGGTGTTCTCTTCCCCAGGAAAGACTATTTCTCCCACTCTCAGCCTTCCTTAAGTCACCTATAGTTCTTTGTGTATGACTGAGGCCTCATGGCCTTTATATGTCCATGTTAATATGTTTATTGTTGTTGTCTTTGTTCAGCTCATGTTTATGCAGCTATGTTGGTAACATTTTAAAGGTATAATTCTTACATTAGTAGGAGACATAAATAAAACTCCCAACTCTGTGGCTCTTACAGTCTTTCTTCCTCCTTTTCTTCCTCTTCTTCTTCCTCTTCCTCCTCCTCCTCCTCTACCACCACCACCTACCACCACCCACCACTACTATAACCTCCATACTTCTGCAGTGGAATCCTGAGACTTAGTTGTGGGAGATACTTTGTACATGTAGCCTTTGTACTTGTGACTGGGCTTTACAACTCAACATTTTGATTGGTTGCTATTTTCTATATTGTCTCTGTTGCAAAGAAGCGGATCCTTGATGAGGGGTAAGGACTACATTTATTGGTAGGTATAAGGAATAAGATTTAGGCCTTTCCTTCCACCCTGTACCTGGTCCTTTTGTCTGGGGCAGACACCGAGCTGGTGTGCTCCTGTGGAGACACCTTATCCTGAGCCATCCTAGAGGAGAGCAACGGGAGCTTAGGATCACAGGAACACAGAGACATCTGGACTCTGAGGAGTTCTGACACAAGCAAGATAACTGGAAATACAGACTCCTGTCAGACACAGTGAGCACAGGTAACACTAGAGTTAACCAGATGGTGAAAGACAAGCACAAGCACACAAGCAACAGAAACCAAAGTTACTTGGCATCATCAGAACCCAGTTCTCCCACCATAGCAAGCCCTGGACATGCCATCACACAGGAAAAGCAGGATTCAGAATTAAAATCACTTCTCATGATGATGATAGAGGATTTTAAGAAGGACATAAATATCTCCCTTAAAGAAGTACAGGAGAACACAGGTAAACAGGTAGAAGCCCTTAAAGAGGAAACACAAATATCCCTTAAAGAATTGCAAGAAAACACAACCAAACAGGTGAAGGAATTGAACAAAACCATCCATGATCTAAAATTGGAAATAGAAACAATAAAGAAATCTCAAAGGGAGACTACCCTGGAGATAGAAAACGTAGGAAAGAGATCAGGAGTCATAGACGCAAACATCACCAACAGAATACAAGAGATAGAAGAGAGAATCTCATGTGCAGAAGATACCATGGAAAATATTGACACAACTGTCAAAGAAAACGCAAAATGCAAAAAGCTCCTAACCCAAAACATCCAGGAAATCCAGGACACAATGAGAAGACCAAACCTAAGGATAATAGGTATAGATGAGAGTAAAGATTCCCAACTAAAGGACCAGTAAATATCTTCAACAAAATTATAGAGGAAAACTTCCCTAACCTAAAGAACGAGATGCTCATAAGAATACAAGAAGCCTACAGAACACCAAACACCTCAGTGCACCTCAGTGACAAAGACAGACACTACTTCAGAGTAAAAGGCTGGAAAACAATTTTCCAAGCAAATGGTCCCAAGAAGCAAGCTGGAGTAGCCATTCTAATATCAAATAAGAATCAACTTTCAACCAAAATTAATCAAAAAAGATAAGGAAGGACACTTCGTACTCATCAAAGAAAAAATCTGCCAAGATGAACTCTCAATTCTGAACATCTATGCTCCAAATGCAAGGGTACCCACATTCATAAAAGAAACCTTACTAAAGCTCAAAGCACACATTGCACCTCACACAATAATACTGGGGGATTTTAACACCCCACTCTCAGCAATGGACAGATCATGGAAACAAACTAAACAAAGACACATTGAAATTAACAGAAGGTATGAACCAAATGGATTTAACAGATATCTATAGAACATTTCATCCTAAAACAAAAGAATATACCTTTTTTTCAGCACCTCATGGTACCTTCTCCAAAATAGACCATATAACTGTTCACAAAACAGGCCTCAACAGATACAAAAAGATTGAAATAATCCATTGCATCCTATCATATCACCACAGACTAAGGCTGGTCTTTAATAATGGCAAAACCAATAGAAAATCCACATGCATGTGGAAACTGAACAACACTCTACTCAATGATGACTTGGTCAAGGAAGAAATAAAGAAAGAAATTAAAGACCTTTTAGAATTTAATGAAAATGAGAAAACATCGTACCAAAACTTGTGGGACTCCATGAAAGCAGTGCTAAGAGGAAAACTCATAGCTCTAAGTGCCTACAAAAAGAAATTGGAGAGAGCATACATTAACAACTTGGCAGCATACCTGAAAGCTCTAGAACAAAAAGAAGCAAATACACTCAAGAGGAGTAGACGTCAGGAAATAGTCAAACTCAGGGCTGAAATCAACCAAGTAGAAACAGAAAGAACTAAGCAAAATATCAACAGAACCAGGAGTTGGTTCTTTGAGAAAATCAACAAGATTGATAGACAGATTAACCAGAGAGCACAGAGACAGTAACCAAATTAATAGAATCAGAACTGAAAAGGGAGACATACCAACAGAAAGTGAGAAAATTCAAAAAATCATCAGATCCTACTACAAAGGCCTATACTCAAAAAAACTGGAAAACCTGGATGAAATGGACAAGTTTCTAGACAGATACCAGGTACCAAAGTTAAATCAGGAGCAAATTAACCATCTAAACAGTCCCATAACCCCTAAAGAAATGGCAGCAGTCATTACCAGTCTCCCCACCAAAAAAAGCCCAGGACCAGATGGGCTTTTTCTATTCTATTGTTTATTCTAGTGCAGAATTCTATCAGTCCTTCAAGGAAGACCTAATACCAAGTCTCTTCAAACTATTCCACAAAATAGAAACAGAAGGAACACTACCCAATTTGTTCTATGAACCTTAATCACATTCATACCTAAACCTCACAAAGACCCAACAAAGAAAGAGAACTTCAGACCAATCTCCCTTATAAATATTGATGCAAAAATACTCAATAAAATTCTAGCAAACCGAATCATCCATCATGATCAAGTGGGCTTTATCCCAGGAATGCAGGGATGGCTCAATATTCGGAAATCCATCAATGTAATCCACTATATAAACAAAATCAAAGAAAAAACCCACATGATCATATCACTAGATGCTGAGAAAGCATTTGACAAAATTCAGCATCCCTTCATGGTAAAAGTCTTGGAAAGATCAGGAATTCAAGGCACATACCTAAACATAGTAAAAGGAATATACAGCAAACCAGTAGCCAACATCAAGCTAAATGGAGAGAAACTTGAAGCAATCCCACTAAGATCAGGGACTAGATAAGGCTGCCCATTCTCTCCCTACCTATTCAATATAGTACTGGAAGTCCTAGCCAGAGCAATTAGACAATACAAGGAAATCAAAGGGATACAAACAGGAAAGGAAGTCAAAATATCAGTATTTGCAGATGATATGATAGTATACTTAAGTGACCCCAGAACTTCAACCAGAGAACTCCTAAATGTGATAAGCAACTTTAGCAAAGTGATGGGTTATAAAATCAACTCAAACAAATCAGTAGCCTTCCTCTATGTGAAAGGTAAACAGTCTGAAAAAGAAATTATGGAAATGACACCCTTCACAATAATCACAAATAATATAAAATACATTGGCGTGAATCTAATCAAGCAAGTGAAAGACGTGTATGACAAGAACTTCAGGTCTCTGAAGAAAGAAATTGAAGATCTCAGAAGATGGAAAGATCTCCCATGCTCATGGATTGGCAGGATGATTAGTATAGTAAAAATGGTCATCTTGCCAAAAGCAATCTATAGATTCAATGCAATCCCCATTAAAATACCAACACAGTTCTTCAGAGTTAGAAAGAGAACTTCTCAAATTTATTTGGAATAACAAAAACCCAGGATAGTGAAAACTATTCTCAACAATAAAAGAACTTCTGGAGGAATCACCATCCCTGGCCTCAAGCTGTACTACAGAGCACTAGTGATAAAAACTTCATAGTATTGGCACAGAGATAGGCAGTAAGATCAGTGGAATAGAATTGAAGACCCAGAAATGAACCCACACACCTATGGTCATTTGATCTTTGACAAAGGAGCTAAAACCATCCAGTGGAAAAAGGACAGCATTTTCAACAAATGGTGCTGGTTCAACTGGAGGACAACATGTAGAAGAATGTAAATTGATCCATTCTTATCTCCTTGTACAAAGCTGAAGTCCAAGTGGATCAAGGACCTCCACCTAAAACCAGATACACTGAAACTAATAGAAGAGAAGGTGGGGAAGAGCCTCGAATACTTAGGCATAGAGGAAAAGTTCCTGAACAGAACACCAATGGCTTATGCTCTAAGATCAAGAATTGACAAATGAGACTTCATAAAATTGCAAAGTTTTTGTAAGGCAAAGGAAACTGTCAATAAAACAATAGGGCAACCAAAAAGATTGGGAAAATATCTTTACCAATCCCACATCCGATAGAGGACTAATATCCAATATATGCAAATAACTCAAGAAATTAGGCTCTCGACAACCAAATAACCCTATTTAAAAATGGGGTATAGAACTAAACAAAGAATTCTCAACTGAGGAAACTCGAATGGCCAAGAAGCACCTAAAGAAATGTTCAGCATTCTTAGTAATCAGGGAAATGCAAATCAAAACAACCCTGAGATTCCATCTCACACCAGTCAGAATGGCTAAGATCAAAAACTCAGGTGATAGTAGATGCTGGCGAGGATGTGGAGAAAGAGGAACAGTCCTCCATTGTTGGTGGGATTGCAAGATGATGCAACCACTCTGGAAAACAGTCTGGCAGTTCCTCAGAAAATTGGAATATCATTATCTGAGGACCCAGCTATACCACTCCTGGGCATATACCCAGAAGATGCTCTAACATATAACAAGGACATATGCTCCACTATGTTCATAGCAGCTTTATTTATAATATCCAGAAGCTGGAAAGAACCCAGATGTCCTTCAACTGAGGAATGGATACAAAAAATATGGTACATTTACACAATGGAGTATTACTCAGCTATTAAAAACAATGAATTCGAGAAATTCTTAGGTAAATGGATGAAACTAGAAAATATCATCTTGAGTGAGCTAACCCAATCACAAAAGAATACACATGGTATTCAGTCACTAATTATTGGATTTTATCCCACAAGCTTGAAATACCCAAGATTCAACTCACAGACCACATAAAGCTCATGAAGAATGAAGACCAAGTGTGGGTGCTTTGGTCCTTCTTAGAAGAAGTAACAAAATACTTAAGGGAGCAAATATGGAGACAAAGTGTAGGACAGAAACTGAAGGAGGGGCCGTCTGCAGACCATTCCACCTGGGTATCCATTGAATGTGCAGTCACCAAAGGTAGATGCTGATGTGGATGTCAGGAAGTGCATGGTGACAGGAGCCTGACATGGCTGTCTCCTTAGAGGTCTGCAAGAGTTTGACATATTCAGAGGCAGATGCTCACAGGTAACCATTGAACTGATCATGGGGTTCCCAATGGAGGAGTTAGAGTGAAGACTGAAGAAGTTGAAAGGGTTTGTGACCCCATGAGGAGAGCAACAATATCAACCAACCAGAGCCCCCAGGGTCTAAACCACCAGCCTGGGAGCACTTAGGGAGGGACCCATGGCGCCAGCTATGTATGCAAGGGAGGATGGTCCTGTCAGGTATAGGTGGGAGAGGAGATACTTGGTCCCATGAAGGCTGGACGCCGTGAGAGGGGGAATTCGAGGGTGGGTTGGTGGGAGTGGGGGAGTAGGTGGGGGCACATCTTCATAGAAGCAGGACGAGGGGTGATGGGATAGGGGGTTCCTGGGCCGGAGGGGAGGGGGAATGGGGTAAGAGAAGAACATCTGAAATGTAAATAAAATATCCAATAAAAAAATATTTAGTAGGTAGTGAGGGATTATGCTAGTTTAGTAAAATGAAAGTCATAGGTTCTCCAAGAGCCATGAATTCAATAGGCTGTGGTAGTTTCCAGTACAAGGCATAGGTTTTCTTTTGTTGAGCAAATCTTCTGTTGGCCACTGCCAAGGTATGCACACAACTACTGCATCCTTAGAGTTATCATGCCATGCTGGCCATTGTTGTGGTTCATAGTTACATATCTGGGTGGGACTGTTGGCTGCTTCTCTCCTTTCGAAACTTGCATTGACCCCCTCTGGTATCATCAGAATTAGTCCTTAGGGAAGAGGCTTTCAGGTCATTTCTAGATTAGGGACTTCTAGGTCTTCTATCTGAAATACATGCTATCTTATCCCCTGGCACAACCTAGGGTAATAGCAATAACCTGTAATGTTTGGTGAATATTAGACAATGTTTGCCAACATCTCAAAGAGGGCTTATTATGCCTGGTGTTGTGTTTTGTTAGATGACCTTTGGATCTTGGAGAGATCATTTTCAGCCCAGATGGGAAATTTTCATTTAGAATATTGACTTATATGTACTGCAGAGCCATAGTAATAAAAAATAAACATGGAAATGGCACAAAGTGATCCGTGTAGACCAATGAAACATAATCAAAGACCAAATATGAAGTGTTTAGTATTTGACAAACATGCCGGAAACAAGGTGGATTAAACAAAGTATTTTCAGTAACTAATGTTGGGAAAACTGGATGTTCACATGAAGAATGAAACTTAATCTATTACCTTGCACAAAAATGAACTCCAAAAGGATCAAAGACATGAGAAATGTGAAACACTGGGCCTGTTAGAAGAACACACAGCCAGTGACCTACATGATACAAGAGTAGGAGAGAAAACCCTGAATAAGACTCCATTTGTCCAAGGATTAAGGCCAACCATTGGCAAGTAAAACTTCATAAAACTAAAAAGCTCTGCACAGCTAAAGAAAACAATCAACCTGTTGAAGATGAAGCCTACAGAATGGGGTCAAATCTTTCCTAGCTATACATCTGACAGAGCACTAATAATATCCACAATATATAAAGAACTCAAGGTTTTTTTTTTAAAAAAAAGAATGACCCATTCAAAAGAATGGGTCTGGGAGCTCTCAAAAGAAGAAAAAAATGGCTAAGAAATATCTAATTTTTCATCATCCCTAGTGGTTAAGGAAATGGAAATTAAAACAACTCAAATTTCATCTTACCCCAGTCAGAATGGCAAAGATCAACAAAATGACCAACACCAAATTCTGGACAGGATGTAGGGAGGAGGGAACCCTCATTCACTGCTGTTGAGATTACAAACTGGCTAACCCATTCTGGATATCAATATGGAGAACTCAAAAAGTGCTAAAAAAAAACCCTATTGTATATCACTATACAATATCAGCTATATCACTTCTTGGTATATGCCCAAAGAATGAGTCAGTCTACTCGACAGATAACTTGCTCAGCTATGTTCATTGTTCACAATAGCTAAGAAATGGAAACAACCTAAATTTTCTTCAGCCAGTGAATGGAAAATGATAATGTGCACCATGGAGTACTTTTCAGCTGTAAAGAGAAATGAAAGAATGAACTTTGTGTGTAAATACATGGAACTATAAAAGATCATACTAAGTGAAGTAACCTAGACCCAGAAAGACAAATGTTGCATATTTTGCTCATCTGAAGTTCTGAGCTTCACATGTTCAGATGTAAGTAAATATCCTGGAGTAACTTCAGAAATTAGGAAAGTAAAAGGGGGCCAGTGTCAGGGTGCATGGGTGGGGAGTGCAAAGGGAATAGAGAGGGATAGCAAGATATACGTGATTTGGTCAGAGAAATGGAAAGAAGGGCCTCTAACTAGGGAGCTAGGGGCATAAATGCAAAAGAAGGGTCAAATAGCATCCCTGAAAAGTCTTCAGGAATTTGTTACTATTGCTATTATTCGTGTACCTGTATTTTTAAAGTCCCCCCCCATGTGTAATTTTTGTTTGATTTGCTGCTGCAGACGCAGTGTCGGCTGGTTTTATATCAACTCTACACAAGTTGGACTCACTTGGGAAGAAGACGCCTCGATTGAGAAATGCCCCCCACCAGATTGGCCCATGGTGCATCTTCTTGATGGATGATTGGTGTTGGCAGGTTCAGATGACTGAGGGCAGCACCATATTTGGGCTGGTAGTCCTGGCTGCTATCATGAAACAAACTGAGTAAACCAGGAGCGTCAATCCAGTCAGCAGCACTCCATGTCCTCTGCATCAGCTCCTGCCTCCAGATTCCTGTCCCATCTTCCTCCAATAATGGACCATGAAGTGGAAGCAGAAGCAAAATAAAGCCTCTTCTCCCCAAGTTGCTTATGATCACGGTGTTTCACAACAATACAGACCCTAACTAGGACAGGCAGATATTGTTGACTCCTGTCAAAGGCTAAAAGAAATGGGTGAACCTTTTGCTTTAATTGATTAGGTAGGTACAAAAATGAGTTTATTTTTTTGCTTTGTTAAAATTTGCCAATTGGTATTAGAATAAAAAACATAATATATGCAGTTATGTTATACATAATCTTACCATGCATTTTTCTCCCATGCTACCATCCCTTTGGCCTGATGGCAGATCTAATCACCTGTACCAGCTCAGACCTCACCTTGCGGTGTACATCCTAAATTCAGATCCTCCTGTGAGCACCTGGAATCATGGAGCACTATGCTGTCCCTGAGCTTCTGATGACTCTGCAGGGCACACACACTGGAAGATCAAATATGGGGCTTTAAGGAGCCTCTCTACACACACCAAGAAGCAATGAAAATAGCCAGGGCTTCCTGAGACTGGAGACTCCCATCAGGGCACAGGAAGTGACGGCGGGTGAGAGCAGAAGCATCGGCAGCAGTCAGTGCTGTTCAAACAGAAACATGTGCACATGTTGCAGTCAGCTCAGTGAGCCTTTCTGCATTCTATTTAGCCATGCTCAATGCTGGACATGTGTGTGGTCTCTGATCATCATGTTCTCACAGGCAGAGAACACAGCACTGCTCCTGAAGTATGTTCAAGTTCCCACTAAAGACTTGGCCAATAGTAATACTGCCCTTTATTTGTTAGGTTTTCATTTTGTGTTTCCTGGTAGTTGATATTGGGCCTCCTCCTCAGAAACTGTTCACAGGACACTTTGTGTATGATGAGGAGACACGCCGTCTTGGGCGGCACCTGCTCCAGTCCAAACATTCTTGGCAGTGACAAACCGTTTTTGATCCATTGTAATCTGAGGTATAATATCCAGAAGTGCGCCTTGTAATTCAGTTTACTACCCCAACTCTGTATGCTCTACAGATGACGGTAAAATAATGTAGTGATTTAGAGTTGCAAGCTGTGAGAGTTTACTAGAGTTGGTAACAAAGGGGACAAAATCTTTCCTAAACACAGTGATGCTCACAGGCCTGCCCGCTCTCACTGTTCCCCTCCCAGCCTCTTTTCTACATATGTTAGTGAATCCTTCCTTGGGATTCAGATCACTCTCCAGGCTTTTGACAGAGCTGCTTCTGTATCTAAGGTGTATGTGTGTGTGTACGTGTCTACACAACCTTTACAGTGGGACCTCACTCAGATCCCCTTTGGGAGGTGGGAGATTTGGGTTATGCGTGGGATATTTTTCTTTTTTTTTCTTTTTTTTAAAAAAGGTGATCCAAGGCAATATTATAAAGCTTCCATAGGAGAGTGGCATGGAGAATGCTGTGTATTCCTTTGGCTTTCTCTCATTGTACTGATAACGTTGTATTGCCACCAGTTGGTGAGTTGCTTCTGAACTTGCATGGATGTGCTATCATCCTCTGTTCTTCTGATCACCAACAGCAAGTTTAGGCCGGCTTCACTTGGTCAACCAGCTGAGTATGGATAGATAAATCTTGACTAAAGGAACAGGGTATGAAAACCATTGCTGCTTCCACTGAGACTTGCAGAGTGGTAGCTTCTGGTCTGTTATCTAGACCACAGCCTTCTCACAGCCTATGGATTCTCCATTCTTTTCAGCTTCCTGCTGCTTGGGCTCAATGATGGCTTGCCTCCTCCTGACTCTGCCATGAATTTCTGTCTTCACACACATATGTGAGAACACACATGACAAGAAATCAGAGAACATGGTGAGTTTACACACACACACACACACACACGCACACGCACACGCACACGCACACGCACACGCACACGCACAAGCACACACGCAGATACCCACAGCATGTGTTAGGAGACCATGCTGGAGAGTTGACTCAGAGGTTAAGAGCACTGACTGCTCTTCCGGAGGTCATGAGTTCAATTCCCAGCAACCACATGGTGGCTCACAACCATCTATAATGAGATTTGGTGCCCTCTTCTGGCCTGCAGCTGCACAAGCAGGCAGAACACTGTATACTTAATAAATAAATAAATCTAAAAAAGAAAAGAAAGGACAAAAGAAAGAAAGGAAGAAAGAAAGGAGGGAGGGAAGGAGGGAGGGGGAGGGAGAGAGGGAGGGAAGAAGAAAGGAAGGAAGAGAGAGAGAGAGAGAGAGAGAGAGAAGAAAGATGTGTGGATGTGTGGCTATGAGGAGTCACTGTTGAGTCCCATGATCTTCAGATCAACACTTGGTCAGAAGTAGGATGGCCACATCATGAGCCACTATAGCTTGCCAAGCCTAGGAAGCAGCACTGCCCAGCTGAGGGTGGGGTCAAGCAACACAGGAATAAGATGACCCCTCTCTCATCAAGAGAAGCAGGATAGACGGTCAGGGAGCCATGACCTGCACCTTGCACATGACTCTGCCACTACTACATGGGGGTCAGAGTGCCCTGGCATGCTTACCATCCTTGGGACCTCTGTCTCCCCAATGATTCAAAGCACATGTAGCTTTAAGAATGTGGATTCCACATGTGCATGTATCTGCCAGACACTTAAATACTAAAACTCATGAAATCATAAATTCAGAGGGCATGAGGCTGGTTAATTCTTCCTTTTGTGTGGTGTCAGTGAACATTTCATAGTCTTATGCATATTTTAAAGTGTTGCTTTTTTAGGCATTTATCCCTTAGGTCCCAGAACTGGGACAAGGGTGTTCCTGACAGGAACTTTCACTCAAGACTTATTGTGGAAAGATGTGTGCCATGTGTGGGGATGGAATTTGTCCATGAAAACAGGGGTTCCAGAAATAACTGCCTCTGATGGACAGGTTAAAGGAGAAAGTTATTCCTCACCACCAAGATGTCATCATCATGTACATGCCAATAGCCATCCATGCTAGCCTAGCATTTGTAAAGTAGCGGACACATGGACACATCTGTGTTCCTTTCACTCCTCATTCTACCTGGGCCACTGTTCTCTCAGCTTCCACATGCCGCTCCAAGATGCCCTCTAGGTATTGTTGAACATAGGGAGGACCAGAGTCTTGGTAAGAGCTGTGGAAAGGGCTGGGTGTTAAGTAACCAGAGACCAGAGTGTGGTTTTTAAAGTGAATGAAGCTTAGCCGGTACTTCCTGTCAGGACAGGAGCTCAGAGGCCTCCCGTAGAAACTTCTGTGGTAGTAAGGGACAGGTCCAGATCCCACATTTTACTTTACTTTCCAGAAATGGTTTGTAAGTTAAAACTAAAAACAAACTCGCCCAGTTTCTATGGACATACTATGTTGAAAACAGCTAAGTGAATAGATATAGAGACCCTTGGATTCTAATATATGTCTTCGAAAACAACTGATAACTAGATTTAATTTACTTAAATGTAAATCTGACCTTCCTCCTATGTCACTGGTGAACACTCAAGTCTCTCCACCACTTGAAAATCCTCTGCAGCCTGTAGTCAGTCATTAAGATCAACTTTTTAAAGTTTGGAGGTGTGTTTATATTACATTCCTAAAGCAAAGCAGCTGGGGTAGGAGGATGGTTAGTGGTCCTGGGTTTTCCTGCTGCTTTTCAAACTCCAGAAAAGTCACTTGAGATGCCAGTGCCCTACAGGAAGGCAAGATGTTTCTGTCTTTTAAAAATAGATTATGGCAGGAAAATGCTTCCTAAATCAAGATATACCATGATTATTCTTTTAAATATATCACATTTAAATAAGCTAGGATTGGAAACTACAGATCATCAAAAGCCCAAGTCCTCAATAAAACACAGAACTAGAGAACGCAATATGAAGTCTGTTGCAGCTTGGCAAGTTGGCCTTTTACCATTTGATACAGTATTGAAGAGGAAAAGGAAGATGGTGGGAGATGCAGGAGGAACAAGCTAGAAATTACTTTATCCTGGCACACGATTCTTTGAAAGACGGGGAGCTGGTCAGTCCTGAGCAGAGCAGGGCAGGGCTTCACTGCTTTTCTCTTCATCTGAGCACATGGCTAGCAGTGAGCACACCCATGTTTCTCCTCAGCAGGGACAAACTATAAGATGTGACTAGGTTTTCAATAACTAAAGTTTCAGAGAAATTTGATATTCAGTTAACTGTGCCCATAATGCTAAATATATGAACAAAGAGGGGACTAACGTGGTTTCAGCCTATTCTCTGAAACTTATTAGTATGCAGAGGCTCCCCTATGCAATGTCCCAGAGCAGATTCATCGCACTGAAAAAGTTGCAAAGAGGATGCTAGGAGCCAGGGATGAAGAGGGACAGAGAGTGTGTGGTTGGGTAGGGAACCTGAAGTATGAAAGCAATAGCTGCATATTATACGTTCTTAAAGCCGCTAAACTGTGCACTTAAAGATTATATTTGTATTTTAAGCACAACAAAAATAGAAGAGACTATAGGAATGCCACAACTTTGAAGAACCTCAGTAAGTCCATGAAAGAAGCCAGATACCACACACAAAAGCCACATAAATAGCCTCAAATCGTTTGTAGGAAATGTCCAGAAGAGGCAGATCTAGAGACAGAGGGCTTCGGTTTAGGGCTTACGGGGGATTGCTGCTAAAGAGACAGGGCATAGGGTTTTCTTTGTTGGCGTGAAAAAATCCTGGCTTTAGATAAGAATCACACATTCTGAGTCATGAATTCCAATTTAGAGTGGACTTTGATTGATTGATGATTGATCGATGTACAGCTAGATGAATGGATTGAGACAGAATGCCACTCTGTGGTCATGGTGGTCTTGAATTTGGAGTGATCTTTGTGTCTCAACCTCTCCAGCGCTGGGATTACAAGACTGAGCCATCATTATTGGCTAAGAGTGTATTTTTAAATGATTATAATTAAGAATTTTATGTGATATGTGTATTCCATTTTAACTTTCAAAATTAAGGTAATTTAAACAACAACAACAACAACAAATCTCTGAATCTTACTAGCAGCAAATTATTGAAGGCCT
The DNA here is from genome assembly GCF_004785775.1 of Grammomys surdaster. Taxonomy (NCBI): domain Eukaryota; kingdom Metazoa; phylum Chordata; class Mammalia; order Rodentia; family Muridae; genus Grammomys; species Grammomys surdaster. The sequence goes on along the minus strand of NW_021605555.1, from coordinate 701,509 downwards.
ATTTCCCATCTGTTAACAGAATGACAAGGACTGCCAGCGGCCTGAATGAAATCCCAGCTTCTTTCAGAGGCCAACAGCACTAATGGCCTAATTAGTAAGTGTGGGAAACAGGGATTGAGCTGGCCAGTTCAGGTCAAGACACTCAATTCTAGGGCTGTATTGTCCACAGTGTTATCTGCCTAGCTGTCATGAAAAGATGATTATTTTTGATTCTGCTGATTATGCAGACCTGGGTATAAATGCTCTTACTAGACGGTATTTTTGAGAAAATAAACTCTACGTCTGAAGCTTGTCTCCTGAAAAATTGTATTTTGTAGCATTTCTCTTCTTACCTCTCTTCCTTTGTTCCAGTTCTGCTGCAGAGAAAGAGCTGTCATCTGGCAAAGTACTTGGAGAGAACCATTTCTCAAATCAGAGCTTTTGAAAAATTAGTGCCCTTCTCAAAGAAGACTAGTCCCAATAAAAGTAAATCAAAGCCTGAATTAATATAGCCTGTCTTATTCCTTTTTGGCATCTGAATATATCACTGCATTCTTCCATGTCAGATGGGCTCACCCAGAATGTAAGAAACTCCTGGGAAAATAAGTTATGGTTTTAGTAGCTTAAAGGAAAAATTAAAGAAATCAAAATCTAAAACACTAAAATGAAGTCATTAAGGATAGTTGTAGCAGTTTCTGCTGACTTATATTGGTTGGAAAGATATTTAGGGTGTTGTGAATCCCATTTCAATTCTAAATTTTTAATAGTTCAGGATTATGTAACCTAACATTTTATTAAGAGTTTTTTTTTTTTTTTTTTTTTTTTTTTTTTTTTTTTTTTTTGGTTTTTCGAGACAGGGTTTCTCTGTATAGCCCGGGCTGTCCTGGAACTCACTCTGTAGACCAGGCTGGCCTCGAACTCAGAAATCCGCCTGCCTCTGCCTCCCGAGTGCTGGGATTAAAGGCGTGCGCCACCACCGCCCGGCTTATTAAGAGTTTTTAAATATGTTTTGTAATTTTTTGAGATGACAGTTGAAACGTCGGTGCTCAGAGGGCGTGGCTAACAGTCGAAAAGGCTGTGCTCAGAGGGTGTGGCTGGCGAAGTTTGGTTTTGGTGTGGGCTATGATCAAATATTCACTGTGTTCTCTGGCTGTGCCCAAGAACTGCAAGTGGCAGCTACCCCCCGCCTTAGCTCCCCAAGTCTCCAGTTCTTCTATTTCTCAGTAGGGATAAACATTAGTTTAAACATGGCGGCTACCCCTTGTCCTAGCCTCCTAACTCTTCAGCCCTCCTATTTTTTCACTTAGGATAAACATTGATTTAAATGCTTTCTTCTTCTACTGCAAAGAAATGGATGCAATTTCCAAAAGACGAAGAAAGAGATGCTACTCAAAGTATTACGAAAACATGAAGAGGCTCTACTTACAATGTTAACACATATACATTTCCAGTTTCTCAAGGTTCAGTTGCGAATCTGAAACCTTTCAGTCCATGCGGATTTAAGAGATTACCAGATGTGGAAAAATGAATGTACAGCCCAAACACGGGAAAGTCTTCCATTTTCTGCAGTTTGCATAGTCCAAGGAAGCAAAATATTTTCCACTTTGTTAAATATTTAAGGCCGCTAGGGGAGAAGTCTGGCTCCTCCACTGGAACAGAGAGGCTCTGCTCACCACATGGAAAATGCATCCGGAGACCAGATTTTTCCAGAAGTAACTCAGCGGGCGCTGGGCTCTGGCCCCTGGCTGCTAGCATCAGCAGCCTCAGGAGCGCCTGGCCATCTTACAGCCTTCCAAGCCTCTGAAACTGCACAAGGATAAGGGAAGAGGCCATCTCTGCACACAGAGACGTGTATACTGTAATGATTATGCTCTTCCCATTTCCCCCCTTAAGCTGACACTTGAATATTTTGAGTTGGTGAGAAAAATAACACAAAGCAGCCTACTCTGCAGACCTCTTTCATGTAGATCAGAATCTTGAGAAAGGAAGGGGTAATCTATAGATTGGGGAAAGCTTTGTTTAAAAATCGGATTCATGTGTTTATTCAAATATTTGTAGATTTGTTGACCAAGTCACAATACTGGCTATGCCACTTATATCCTAGCTATGGAGCTATGTTCCTGATGATTTAACGGGTTCTGATCTGCTGTACCATCTCTAGACAACCTCTCAGCTTCTCTCTGCCTCCACCTGTTCTGAGTACTATGAGGACTAAACCAAGTTCTTTCCTACACTTCTAGGAGGAAACTCCTAGACCAGCAACTCATCCATTTACAACATGCTCGTTGCGGCTCTGATAAGTGTGTCAGAAGCTCTTGTTACGTGGAGTCATTACTAACTCAAACAGGTGGTTTATTCTGTTCTATAATAGTATTGTATTTTTTTTTCATTCCTATCAATAGCACCTATTCTGGCTAAGGAAAACCTTTAAACAAACTTGCCTTATATTTTAAACTTAGCAAAATATTTGAGGTACATAAGTTACTGTATTTGACCTTAGAGTAAAATCAAATAGTCCTTCATAACAGTTGGGATTTTTCCACATTTTGAGACTCTACATGGATATGTGAATGAAGACTTACCTCCAACATTATGTTGATCAGAATATTATTGAGGGTTTCTATTGCTGGGATTAAAAAACCATGACCAAAAGAAACCCAGGGAGGGGTTTATTTTTTTCTTCGAACCATCAGGTCACAACCCATCACTGAGGGAAGTCAAGGCAGGAACTCATGGGAGGAACCTGGAGCCAGGAACTGAAGCAGAGATCATGGAAGGACATAGCTTGCTCTGATTTGGTGAGTTTGCTTTCTTATACATTGAAGTGCCACCTTCCTAAGTAGTGCACCTCCTATAGTAGGCTGGCCTCTTCAACATCCATCATAAATCAGGAAAATACCCTACACACTTGCTTGTGGGCAGTCTAGACGGAGGCATTTTCCTCTTCACAAATAACTCTAACTTGTGTCAAGTTCTCAAAAACATAACCAAGACAGCCAGCACCTATAGGTGGGTATCAGACAGCATCTTATTGAGAGTACAAGTCAGGGCCACTCTGTGGGCTTGTGAGCAGAGCTTCATGGATACCAGTCATCATTATGTATGTACCAGTCAGCATTAGTATGACCATACAAGGCCACACCTCACTGTGGCTCCCAGTCAGTGCCCCAGTGTGGGAATAGTCGGCACTGCTCTGTGAGCACAAGTAGGCATCACTATGTGGGTAATAGTGTCAGTCTGTGGATAACAGTCAGCATCGCTGTGTGGACAGGTCAGCAGGGTCATGGGAGTACCAGCCCATCAGAGGTTTCAGCTCAATGCTGAATAAGTGGGTAGTTTTATCCATGCAACTCCAATTCTAGTTTACTCTGCAGAAAATTTGCTTGGATCAGGAGAAAAACCCTTAAGATAACATCTGTCTAGCAAGTTGCAATAAAACTTCCACAGTCACCACCCCACCAAATTCAAATGAGGTCAGAGAAATTCTCAAGGTTAGAAATTCAGACTGGAAGACATTCCAATAACCAAAGCTTCCATGGATAGACATGAATGGTAATGATGGTGGACTGAGAAAACTAAAGACAGGCTCTGGCCTTAATCAGAAAAGGCTCAGGTTTCTTTCTTTCTTTTTTTGTATTTACGTAATTTTTTATTTGTTTTTTTTTAAATTTATTTACATTTCATATATATATATGTATATATAATTTATTTATTTTTTCAAATTGTAATTTATACTCATTCACACAGGGGTTATAAACACGAAAAGGCAGGACATGGGGAAGGGGATGACACTGGAGCGTGGGTGTTCAGGGGGAATACAGATATTTTTCGGAACAGGGTTATCGGTTGGATGAAGGTTCAGGGGACAAGTCACTATGACTCTGTCTATGATTCACTTGTCCTTATCTAAGTTGATAATATCTGCCAAGGCTACCTATTTACAAGGTCTATGACTACTCAGGCTGGTAAATTGTCATAAAAACTGCCTGTTTACAATAGCTTATAGTCATCTGTTTCAGTGTTTATCCACAGAGACCCAAGACTTGGTGTTAGTATACATGTATGATAGGCCTATTGCTGATATTAGGCTTATGGCTGATTTAGGCCTTCAGTGTGTAAGTAGGGATGCCCCTGACATCTCCTCCCTTCTCTAAGTATAGACAGGCTGTGGCGAATCTAATCTTGCAAAGGCAGGGATAGAGGCCTGACCTCCAGTAATTGAAGGGGACCTTGTAATGGCTCTGCTTGAGGGACAAACCTGGCTGCATAGGGGTTGATGTCAAAAGTATCCCCTCTCCAGGAAAAAGAAATCGGTACGGGTATGGCCCTCAGGTTTCTTTCTTGAGAGTCTGAATCCAGCAACCAGTAGATCTCAGCTCCCTATGTCTGATGTCATGCACAGCCGGTGACAGGAAGATTTCTACCTTTGGGACTTCTTTGCTCCGTCTCTCTCCTTCTCAAGACTTTCATGGTTGCAGAGGCAAACTACAATGTTGTGAGCATGGTGTTAATTACTTCTGATTCTCAGTGACTGCAATATTTGACAGACAACCTAAGGAAACAGTTATTTATTTTGTCTCCCACTTGTGTGTATGTTCCATCATGAAGGCAGGAGCTTATGACAGAGAAAATAGTAGTTCATACCATGATGAAACAGGAAGCAGAAAGGAAGTGGCCAGGGAGAATATATATATATATATATATATATATATATATATATATATATCTTTTTTTTTTTTTTTCTAGAACATCCCAAAATAGTGCCCAGAAATCTAGTTTTCAAAACATGAACCTGTGAGGGACATTTGAGATTTAAGCCGTAATTCCATCCTTGATCTCTTTTTGCACAATGCAAAATGAATTTAGCCCAATTTTGAGACTAAATAATAACACTTCCAACATTACCCACAAGTCTAAACCCAGAGTCTCTCTACTAAGAACCAAGACAATCTCCTGGCTGTCAGCACCTGTAAAATCAAAAGGGACTATAAAATATAAATTTAAATTGTTACCATATAAAATTTCATAGAGTAAATATTTTCTTTCCAAAGGGGAAAAATTGAAGGATGTCAAGAAAAGATTCAACGAAAGTCAAGACAAAAACACAACAGGTCAAACATCTAGCTCCATGTCTGTCATCTAGGGTGTGTTGGACCAATTTGAGTTCTAACATGTATGGGCAGCCCATTCAGCATGTCTTTGTTATAGAATCTCACATTGTCTCTCTTCTGGACTGGCTCCACTCAGTGCCTATAGCTTTCCTTGAAAGATATTCCACGTTTCTGGTGTTTACAACATGCTAGGGCTTCCACTACAGCTTAAGTTTCACCCACAACACTTCATAATCACCTTTTTCAGGAACTTGCCACACAGCTATCCTTGGAGGCCTTCCTTTAGAGTCTGGTGGAAGCTTGTATGGTCCAGAAGTTCTTGCAGTATGTCTTTAAACCCAATGCCATGTTGATGACAACAAGCTTTGCCAGCTCAAGGAGTGTTGAGTTTTCATTTATGGCAATGGGGGCTTCTTAGCACCTTGGTGTTGAGCCTGTTGACTTTTTTTAAACAACTCTGTATTATCTTGGTATTATGAAGGCATTCTCTTACTAAAGGGAAATTTGTTGAATGAATTTGCAGTTTTACCCAATGGAGACTGTGATGCCGAGGTTTCAACAATTCCTAAAATATCCTTAAGGTTCTTGTCTTATTTTTCTTAGTGAATGTGCTTCTCTCTCTCTCTGTCTCTGTCTCTGTCCCGCTCTCTCCCTCCCCTCCCCTCTCCTCCCCTCCCCTCCCCCTCTCCTTCTCTCTGTAACTTAAATGTTTTAAAGATTACACTTTTAGTTTTGTTTGGGTAAATGCCGATCAGAGGCCACTTTGCAGGTGTCAGTTCTTGCCTTTTACCATCATGTTACATAGAGGGACCTCAGGCTGTGAGGAGTCTTCTTAGTGGCACTAATCTCTTTAACAACTTTCTGTCCACAACTTTCAAAGGGCTCAGGTTTCTCTTTTTGGTCAAACTGCTGACTTCTTACATTTTGCTTCTCTGCCTTTTTCTCCTGATTCTCACTGTCAACTTGCCCTAAAGCAGCCAGCAATAACCATGTCACAACCTGAATGCTAAATGCGGTTGTGAAATTTCCTGTGTCAAGTTGATTAGCCCATTACTTTTCAATTCAGCCTCAAAAACTTTCTGTCCATGAGTAAAATGTAGACAAGTTCTTTGCCAGAATGTGACACAGTCTACAGTACAGTTCCCAGCACAGACCTTCAGTACAGTCTACAGTACAGTTCCCCTGACAGCTTTCCAGTACAGTCCACAGTACAGTTCTCAGCACAGCCCTCATTTCTGTATGAGGCTTCATAAACTCAGTTCTTTATTGTTCACATTTGTATCCACAACCTGGTCTTCTGAGCTCCTGAACCACACATGAAGCTGTCCCTATGACATTTCAGGACATCCTAATCTACATCCCCATACTTCTCTTTTATAAAGGCATAAGAGCCAGACAGGTTTAATCATGACAGTTTCTCTGCTGTTGCTGTGACCACAGTACCTCACAGAACAAAGTTAAGGGAATAATTGTAGGGGAAATTCAATCCAACAACGTGGCTTCTTTGGCAAGGGATCACATCCAAAGATTTTCTATGTCTATACTATCCTGTCAGAATGTAGACATGCACTGGATTAGAGTATGATTTGGCTGGAATATAGACATGCCCTTCCTACACACAATTAATTCCTAACAATGAAGGTAATGTCATTTTGTAAAAGGAAGCAGCCATGTTTGAATGTTATGTCTAATTGAAGGCCAGACAAAGTGACAAATCAGAGAAAGATTTGCCAGAATCAGTCAGAAACAGGATATGCCTAATTCACAGAAGAAGAGCACAGGAAGGAGAGGCTACTTAAGAGCAGCTAGGGAGAAAAAAGGTGTGGTGACTCTGTATGACAGTTTTACAAAGGCATATTGCAGAGACAACAAGCTAGACACTGGTGAAGACCGAACAAGCCAGAGAATGGGAAGGATCTAGAAGATTAGAATATATTGCCGAAGTTAGTATGAGTGCAAGCAGAGCAATTCAGGCAGATCCAAGAGAAGCTGGATTGAATCAGTCAGCTTGAAAGATCAGATTGTGCAGAGGCTAGAAGCCTTCAGGCATAGACCTAGGGGTAGGACAGAGAATGGAACACTCTGGGCTCATCCCATGCTGCAAATTGCCACAGCTTGAGTATGGTTCTCATCTTACACCTTCATCAGAGGAAATAAAAAGACAGTTACAAATAATTATTTATTTTGGATCATAGGTTCACAGGGTTCAGTCCATATTTGTTTGACCCCATATTGGAACATCATGGTAGCAGTATTATGTGGCAGGAGATAGGAATTCCCGACATGGCAACCAGGAAACAGAGAGCAGTAGGCAGTAACCAGGGATTTTTAGTTACACTCAGGAAACCACACCCAGTAAACTATGCTAGCTAGATTCCACCTCCTAAGGGTTCCAGAACCTCTAAAAATAGTGCCTCCAGGTAAGGCAAGCATCTGAGACATGAGTTTGTTGGTGAACACCGCAGATTCAGACCATAATAGCACTGCTGAAGGGAACCATACAACACAGATGTGACTAAGCCCTCACTCCAAGGACCCTCAAAGGAAAGAGGCCTTCATCCTAACCATGGAAAATTGAAGACCTTGGTCTAGAAACTGCTTGACACTAAAGTCCTCAGTCTAAGACCACTTCAGTGAATTTACAGTACATTCCTAAGGAGAACACATCCAAAGCATGAAACTTACCTGTTGTCATCAAGAAAGAACAGTGTTACAGAGCTAGCAGACAATAGTCACATTTCTTTTTGCAATAGATTTTGTGAGTCAGTAAATGTCTCTGTTTTTTTTTAAGCTGAGTTTATGATAATTCATTTCACAACAGTCAGTAGTCATATACATATTGAGTTTCTCCACAGCTGCAGTGAGAGAAAATCCTGAAGGGTAGATGACCTTCTCTCTTTTCCTTAATGGAACACTGCCATAAGCATTAGGGAATCAATTGACAGTGTTCGTAGGAAAGCCAATGATGAGCCAATGTATTTGGGGAGACGAAGTTCTTGGAGGTGAGTTTCTGGGAGACATCTGGCCCCAGCCTGGGTTATGCTTTCATTGTTCAAGATTTTCTAAGAAGTATGGAATAAGCCTTCATATTATAGCTCTCAGTTTCCCCTGTTATAGTTAAGGGAAGGTTCTAATTATGATACGGATAGAGAGAGGGGGGCTTTCTAAGGGAAAGCCCTTTAGTCTTGCAGTGACAACATGGCTTCTACCATTTTTTAAAAAATAAATTCATGAAAAGGGCTAGAATGTAGCTCTTTTGTTTTCCTAGACTGTGTCATGGCCTGGTTTTGATCCCCAGGACCACAAAAACTGGATGTGGTGGCACATGCCTAAAACTTCATTAGACGAGAGGCAGAGGCAGAAGGATCAACCTAGTTATATAGCAAGTTTGAGGCCAGCCTGGGATGCATAGGACATGAAACAAACAAACAAACAATAACAGTGCAACCAAAACTTAAAGTGTAAAGAAGGGAAAGTAGTATCATTTAAAGTCTAAAGAGTTTACATTAAAATGTAAGGCACCTTTACAACTAAAATATGTGAATATGTGAAGTGTTGAGAGAAGGAGATAGGTATTGTCCAAAACCGAGAAAATCACTTCCAGAATTTCACATCACTAAATATGAGGTAATATATCAACAAAGAAACAACCTAAAAGAGAAATGGAGGCAAGGGACAGAATGAAGGATTAAAATAAAGCATATTGGCTGTGAGAACTGTAATACATATCACTCTGGGCATGCTGGTTGTTAACATGAGGGACAGAGGTAAGTGAGTCTCTATAATCAGAAGAGCAACAGAATGAGGCTTCAGTAGACAGGTATGAGATAGGGTGGATGGTGAATGTTGGACCAACCTACAGAGTCACAAAGGGAGACTCTGTATGTGTGTGTGTGTGTGTATGAGTATGAGTATTTGAGGGCCTAGATAGAGAACTTCATGGATAAATTTATTAAGACTACACTTAGATAAAAATATATTGTACCAAAAATTATTTTAAAAAGAAGAAAATATTTTCAACATTTTGACTGAAAACAAACAACATAATTAAAAACAGATCAACTATAAAAATCTGGCTTTCTTCTCTCAGTACAACAATAAATCCTGAAGCTAAAGGAGCAGCAAGGCCAGACTCAGAAAAATAGCTGCCCACATTGGCCCAGCCAGGGTGCTCAGGAGTAAAGGCTTGGGAGGTAAAGGTCCATGAGCCTTGTTGACAGAATGCAGTGTCAACCCATTGCTGAATGAGAGAGTTTCAAAGAGATGGCTTCAATAAGGCTTTTGAACTGGCAGATGGGTTAAAGAACTGTGCAGGATAGAAGGGATCCTCCTTCGGATGAACAGCCACATGCCTAACACCCAGTATGAACCATCAGGTTGACCAGCAAAAACCATAATGTGTATGAGGTTTCGTTTTTGTCCATTCTGGAAAGTACCAGTTTTGTTTTTCTGTTTTTAAATAACTATTTTTTTAAAAAAGATAAATATGAGTTATTAACATAGACTTTCAAAACCCACTATCAGTAAAAAAAAAAAAATACTTTGAAAAAAATTGGGGTTGGGAAAAAAAGCAATAAAAACTCCAACTGTAGTAATAAAACTTCCCACAAAAATGGCACTAGACTAGGCTTCGTGGGTCTAGACTATGATGGTTTTTAAAAATAGAAAATAGTTATAAATTTTCACATGTCTAGAGCCTCATGAATGTGGGAGAGGACACAGTGACCAACTTTATGAGGCAGGTGTGAGTCAGTTAAATTCTGGTAAAAGCGAACTGCAACAACAAACGCAAAATTAACCTCTGAAATGGATTGGGAAAGCATCACCACACCATGGGTAAGGGTATTTGGCATTAGCAAGGACGGGACAACAGTTTATTATGACCTGCGGTCACCTTGACAGTGACTGAGGAAGTGTGAACTGTGAATGAATACTATTTAGAATCTTAGGCCATCCGATTCCATCCGGCAGAGAATGTTCTTCTGACTCTAGTTCAATGTCATCCTGAGAATCTGAAGACACTGACGGCAAGCTAGATCGGGGCCATTCAACTACATGGCTGGAGAACATGGGAAGACTGAGGGAAATAGAGGAACAGAGGCAGTCAGTATTTTTAAAAGACATAGCTTTTTGGGAAACAGGAGCACTTATTCAGATAGTATTGGAACCTTTACATGAAACCAGTAAGACTTTTATTCACTTGTAACAGCATATCACACAACAGATTCCCCTCCAGTGATGATCATGCTCCAAAGCTCCTACGCATAGCTGCAATAGGAAAGACAGAGTTCTATTGTGGATAAAATGTAATAAACTTAGCATGAAGAAATTTTAGATGTTGGAGACAACACCGTGCTGCCAGGATGTCCTGCTCTTCAGAGGAACCAATAAGCTTTCTCGTTTGCTTCAAGTAAAGATCCAGATGGAATTTTGAAGTTGAGTGGGGAACTGATCTGCAGACCCTGTGGAATAATAAAATACACATTGAAAATCACCTTTAAGTAGAAGAATGAGGGCCTGTCCAGTCACCAGACAGACATAAAAAAAAAAACCCACTTAAGTAAAGAGCCACGCAGACAGAGTACAGGAATGGGAAGGAAGTCTAGAAACACTCTCAGGAGACAGGAACTGACTGGGGAGTTTGTATGATTCCAAGTCAATGAAGAAGGAGCAAGGCTGACAGGGCTACCAGTGGCATGGGGTATTCTCGACCATCGCCTGGCCAGAACACTTTTCAATTATATATGAGTATTTGCCCGCTCTGCAAGCACTGGTGCAGTTTTAACCTCTATATTAGGTTTCAGGATATGTGAAAAATGGATGCTAAGTATTGTCCTGGTTTGTTCTTGTTATTGTAACAAGTTGTTTCATATACAATGGCTCAAATCACAGGCATCCTTGACCCAACAGTGCTAAATGCTAGGAGCCCTGATCTGGCTCATTAGAACCAATACAAGCTGGGAGATACCACCTTCCTTCCTTGAACTCCACAGAGGTTCATTTGGGTTCTTACAGGCTCTTCTTTGTGAGGGTCTAGAACAAGAGGTACTGATGCTTCCAGTTGGGTATGAGCATAGAGCCAGATCAGCCTTGAGGACTCATCCTGGCTTCCATCTGCACAGCCAGCAAGATGGCCAGGTCCTCCCTGCACTTGTCCATTTCTGTCCTTCTCAGATCATGTGATCTGCTGGATCTACCTGGCTCTTCCAGGGCAGCCACCCATTTCAATCAACTGATCAGTACCCTCAATTTCATCTCTAACGTACTCTCTTTAGGTGTAAGACAGACATTTTTGTGGATGACAGGGAAAGGGATGTGGACTTTGGGCACATTACTATGTGAACTTTATTATGTGAACCATAGAAGAGATAGTAGTTTCAGACCTCAGTCAGAAAGCCCACCTAGTAGGAATGAAGCACTGTGGAGAACACAGACACTTGCCAGTCCTGGTTCAGGGAGGTCGGCAGGGACTGTGACTCAGAACAAAAGAAACAACACTGAGCTGATTTGGGCCCAGGAACTTCCAAGTGAGAAGCCAGTGGTTGGGTCCATGGATATGGAAGGGGAGATTATGGGCAGGCTTCTAGCTGAACTTCTTACAAAACCCATTACCAACTAACTCTATAGCAAAAAAGACCTTATTTTCTCCCATCTGGGTATTTGCATTAACTCTAAGGAATGGTAGTTACTTCTTGTTTGGCCTGATATTTCATTTCCTCTGTCCTGCCCAGTTAACCTCAGATACCTTCAGAGCCAGGGTGTCCCTGCTTTGAATCCTCTACCACAGGTGGAGCTGCTCATCTAAGACCCTTTGAAATCCCTGATGTATACTCCAGTCAGTGTAGTTCTTTCCAAAATCTGTTTCTGAGCTGCCCTTGAGCATCCTCAGATAGGTGAATGAAGGGTCTGACTAAGGGTTGTATGATGCAGTGACCTCACAGTGCCCAGTTGTGTCTTTTATCGACAGCAGACAAAATCGAGAGGCTGGTGTGCTACTGCATGGAAGGTGACTACAGACAACTGCACATTTCCTGCAATAATTGATGTTGCTTGTTCACTAGTCAGGATCTAGAGACATTAAAGGCACAAGGCTTAGGGAATTTCTATGAGAACTTATCTAGACTAGATTAAGTGAGGAAGGAAAGATTAATTTAGGGGAGGAAGACCCTAAGTGTAGATAGCCCCAGTTCATGAGTTGGTGTCCTGGACTGAATAAAAAGAAATCAACTTACTAATTCTCATTTCTTTCTGCTTCTTGACAGTAGATGTGGTATGACCAGCCACTGCACATTCCCTCTGCAATGACTTCCATGTCCAGAGTTGGGCTAAATCCTTGATCTGTGAGCCAGAATAAACCATGCCATCTTGAAGTGGTTTGGGTCAGGTATTTTGTAACAACAAGAAAAGAAATGAATAGTGATCACTTCAAGAAGCTGCAAAAAGTTCTTGATGTTTGTACCTTAACAAATGAAAGCTGGAGAGACCACTATTTAACCAAATTTCAGCATTCCAGTTTGTATGCATGCCTGGAGACATCACATGGTACTTAGTAAATAGGTAACATTTGAATGTCCTTTTGTATCAGTTAAAATTAATTTAACTAAAAACAAACAAACAAACAAAACCCAAAAACCAAAAAAAGAAAAAAAAAAAACAAAGAAAGTTCTTCATAAAAGGTCAGTTATCCTAGCCCAAAATGATGGGGAGAAAATCCTCTTTTCTGTTTTGAAAGAGCTTTGTGTCTCACCTGTGGCCTGGGGCTGGTTCTGTGGTGAGTGTCTTATCTATGGCCTGGGGTGGGTTCTGTGGTCACTGTCTTACCTGTGGCCTGGGAATGGTTCTGTGGTCAGTGTGTCACCTGTGGACAGGGCAGGTTGCGCAGACAATGTGTCTGTCTCATCTGTGGACAGGGCTGTCTCTGTGGACAGGTCTGGTTCTACTGAACTCTTGCTCATTCTTTTCTATATCTGTAGTCCAGGATCTGGAGTCCAGCATGGCCACAGAGGAGATGGCATGACATAGTTCTTGGCCATGGATCAGGTCAGTAAGGTGTATGTCTCCTTGAGTGTGGATGTTGCTGTAGGCATAAGGCTTGTTTGTATAATAATGTACATATTTGACTTCATGTTCCTCCTTTGGGGAATGTTCTCCTTGCCAAGGTTAATGACTCCATGATAATCAGAAACAACACAATTCTGGGAGAGGAGGGTGTATCTACTGTTCCTCAGCAAAATGTTAATGCTGTGATCTTCAGGACAACCATTAAGGTTGTGGGAAAGAACTCTGAAAACATCAGCTCAAGAATATATAAACAGGATTTCTCAATTATGCAAAATATAAAGAAGCAATATGAATTGTATGAGGGCCTTTGTGGACCTGAAAGAACAAAGGCAGTTACACTAATGACTCAGTAAAGGGAAATGAACAAAGTTCATGATTCAAGTAATAAGGAGCACTAAAAAGTGAGGTAGTGGTGATCTCAAGGCAGGATCCCACCCAGCTAAGCTTATTGTTTGTGCTTATGAACAGGCTGATCTCTGAGCTCAAGGTCTGTCTACAGAGCAAGTTCCAGACAGCAAAACTTAGGCAGTGAAGGGGTTGGAAAACAGAAAGCCTTATCACATAAAAATAGCCTGTATGTCTAGATTTGGCAACCATAAGTACTCTGCCCAGCAAACCGTAGAGGACTTGTTATGTTAAAAAAGGTACTTGCTATTTTTTTCTAAGAGTCAAGGGGCTAAAGACATAAAAAATTCTGATTTGTGGTATAATCAAAAGGGAGCCTCAGGTTAATGACTAGATTGATATGTTAAAAAAAAAAGATTGGGTTTTGGTCTGCAAGAGCTAAGCTATCTCTAAAAGAGAGAGCTCGTTTAGAAATTTTTCTAGCAGGTTTTCTGGCCTTGGTAGGAAAACCCATGAACTACCTAGAAAGCTGTCTAGAGAGCTATGTCAAATAGACAATAGAGCTGTCAGCTTGCATCCATCACTGACTTTGAGTCATTTCTTCTACCACTCCCAAACACTTCTTCCTCAAGACCCCCAATCAAGCTGAGACAGGTCCTTAGCAGGGAGGGGCTCTAAGAGTACTTGCTGTGAATAAGAGGAACTGAGCTCAAATCACTGGTGTTCACATGAAAGTTTGGCATGATTTTAACCCTAGCACTGGTAGGGATGGAGACAGGAGGATCATGGGAGCTTGCCGGCCAATTAGCCTAACCTAAATTGATAAACTTCATATTCAGTGAGGGATTCTAGCTCAAGAACTAAGGTAGAGAGCAGTAGAGGAAGACATTTAGATATCTACTTTTGACTTCCACAATGCACCCTCATGCCCCCACATACTCCCTCAACATACATGTGCATGAACATATACACACATGCATACACACATGCTCACACAGACACACGCACATGTACATATGCACCCTCATGCCCCCATATAGCCCTCTAACATACACATGTGTGCATTTATCCATGCACACAGATACATATACATTCACACACACCCATATGCATAACATGTATGTACACATGCATGCACACACATGCACACACACACTCATATGCATGCACATGCATCCACACATGCTCGTGTGTACACAGGCACACACACAGAGGCATACGCACATGCATGCATATATATATACATAAACTTTCAGTCTAAAAGAAGCTGTCTGATGTCCCTGTTCATGTCATCCAGTCTTCACGATGTGTTCTTATCATCCAGTCTTTGAAATGCTCAACTGCTCTTGGACCCAGTGTCCTCTTCAAGGACATGCCAGTTTTGATCTTTCTATCTAAGATGATAGCTGATTGAAGAATGAGAGACTGGCTTTCAGAAGTTCACTGTTCAAAATACCACAAATTCAAGGGATATCTGGCAGCATTGGCCTGTGTTGAATGACATAACCTCACTGTAGTCTTAGTTCTGCACACATACACTTTGCTCTGCACACAAGTCACTTCATAAAATGTCAGCAAATGCTACTCAGCTTTGAGACTATTCTGTGTTGTGAAATGCAGTGTTTCCCCTTTATATAAGCTTCTGCTCTTATATAAACTGATTGTCTAATTGTGGAAAACAATGACCTTTTACTTTTGCTAACATCATTCCTTGGCATGTAAGTATTAAACCAGCATATCCATAGATATTTTTGTATGTGTTGGATGTTTAATTTTGAAAGTTACTGTTTGAGTTGATGATTTGGTTTTTCAGAAGAAACCATTTGATGAATTTTAACTTGGGGTTAGGAGAACATTTCCAACAATTTCTGGAATGGCCTTCAGCTCTTTTCTTTTAGTTTGTGCTACATATTTATGCAAAACAGCCTTCTCAGCACTGAGAATTTTAAAATGAGAATATAGATTAGCTCTGAGAAATGAAGCTGCTGTGTGTCTTGTAGTATCAACAGTTCAGACAAGATTTAGTTCTTTATGTAAAAGTAACAAGGAAAACTTAGTTTGCAAATCTGGTTCTGTCTTTAATAAATGGCAAAATTGTATATATATGTAATTGTTTTAAAATACATTTATTTATGGTTTATTACTAGTACAATTTGACTTTTATGCCTATTTTATGCCTACATAATTGAAGCCTTGTAAAAATTTCTGGGGAAAAGTGAAGTGTCCGTGGAAATTTTTAAAAAGCCTTTCTGTACAGTCAGTTGGACAGTGGGCTCTTCACAGCCCAGAGGGAGCCTGAGTCTTTCTAGGTGGCACACTGGTGGTATGGTGGTCTCAGACTCCCCGGACCGTGTCAGAGGAAGGCAACTATTCAGTTCTGTGAAACTTCTGTGGTCTGTAGACCCTGGAACAGGCAGAATTTATTCCTGAGTCCTCAACTACAGTCAAATGACTGGTTTCTAAGTCTCCTTTTCCTTTGCCAAGTCAACATGATGCTACAATTAAGCAGAACGAATAGCTCCAGGGGATCACAATCACTGTCTGATAGCATGAAGCTGGATCTGACCTGAGCAAAGCACAGTGGGTAAGAAATTATGAGTTCAAATGTCTAGCCAGCCACTCACCAGGCTGTATGCTAGGAAATACATGAGCACTAATGAAAATATCTAGGTCCTACTTCCAAGGAGTTTATTGGCCAGTGGGAACATGGAGATGGGGTTGCCAACAATATAGAGTAGGAAGCTGCACCAACAACCTCCCAACACCCTCACAGATCTTGGTCATTTCACCAATGGGATTTTACTACTTTTCCACAGTAGGCCTTTCTTTTTCATTTAACTCTTACAAGGTCCTGGCATCTCTCTCTCTGTCTGTCCTGTGCTTTCATGTGGCCCCAACCCCCACCCCATTCCTATATTGGCCACACTCTGCTTATTAGCCTCAGGACTCCAGCTGTGGCCTGAAATCTGCTATCCAAGGTGCCATCTTAGATTCTGAGGCTTTGTAAAAAGCTCCTGGATCCTCTGTCCTTCAGGTAGGAAACCACTAGTTCTTCCACTTTGCTCTGTTTGGGATCACAGATGCCAGTGAAACTCACTGTGCGCTTGGGATACAGACACAGCTACAGCACTGGCCTGCAAAGCTGGCTGGAGGCCCAGATGGAGGACAGAACTGTCCTTGAAGAACACAGCTCTCACTTCAAAAGAAGGCAAGAGTTTATCCTAAGTCAAATATCTGTAACTATGGATGGCAACATGACTTCAGGTTGCCCCTTCTTCCAATAAACTTTTACAGCCTCATAATGAAAGAAAGTCTAAAGGCAATTTTCAAATGCACTGGTATGAACAATTGGTGTAGACAGGCTAGGGAAAACAGGGGAAATATCTGCTCTAGGCCTTAGAGGCTGATAAGGTTTGTATCTTTTTGGTTGGTGAAAATTTGTGGTGTGTTAAGTTAATACACTTTAAAGATTTAATCTGGTAATTGACATGATTTTAGACACCGAGGCTAGCAATGAACAGCTCCTGGCTCTTTATCACTGACACAACACCCTTCCCTCTGGAGCTCCACATGGAATTACTCAATATAGGCTGAGCCTAAAGCAAGAATGGAAAACACACCTTTAACAGAAGATAACATATTCTGGAGCAGATAGTTTAAGCAGTTTGGGTGACAATTTGCATGCAAGACTCTCCTCTTTTTAGACAATCATTTTTCCTAGTTGTCATCTGACATCCTAGAAGAAAGAAAATTATAGTGAGAAAAGATGACAAGAGTCGAATCACTCCCAAGTCCCCAGTTACCACTGTTGCCTCTCCTTCACTATGATGTCCACTTCTAGATGGCTCCTGGCTCTTATGTCTGAGCTGATACCTAAGCTTGCCTCCTCACTTGGTATGTTGGCTAGTCTTGTGTCAGTTTGATACAACCTGGAGTTATTGGAAAGGAGGGAACCTCAATTGAGAAAATGCCTCCCTAAGATCCAGCTGTAAGACATTCTCTTAATTAGTGATTGATAGGGGAGAGGCCAGCCTATCGTGGGTGGTGCCATCCCTGGGTTGGTGGTCCTGGGTTCTGTAAGAAAGCAGGCTGAGCAAGCCATGGGGGACAGCATTCTTCCATGGCCTCTGCATCAGTTCCTGCCTTCAGGTTCCTGCCCTCTTTGAGTTCCTGTACTGATTTCCTTCATGATGAATAGTTAGATATTCTAACTAAACCCTTTCCTCCCCAACTTGGTTTTTGGTCATGGTGTTTTGTCACTGCAATAGAAACAGACACTCAGGCTGAGCTAAAGAGGCATGGATGGCTCCCCAAAAGACATTGTCCAGAGAAACCCTCTGAGGTGCACAGCTAACAGGTGACCTTGGGGTTATATATCAATTGCAGTCCACTGCACAGACCCAAGAATGACAGTACAGCCAGGCTGGCCTTCAGATCAGTGTGGGCTGGTCATCTGTGCAGGCTTCATGCTTTCTGGGGAGGAGGAACTAGTGGTGGAACTTTACTGTAATACACACCTCTGTTGCCAGTGTCAGTGGACCAGCTAGTGGTTCTACCTGAAAATGTTCCAAGACAGTCAGAGGTTGACAATCATAGTTGAATTCTGTAGATGTGTTTGACTCCCATTTGAAAGCTCCAGGGTTCTGTTTTGCTCTGCTCTGCCAGAGAGAGTGAGTGCTGCTGGAGAAGGCTTGTCTGAGTTTCCTGGCATTGTATGTCAATAGTGGGGTGAAGTTGGAGTGGTCCTCTCACCTCTCCTTGTCTAAGTTTTTTCAAAAATTAAAAATAACAAATAAAAAGCAACAAGTCATTTCTTTCTTTGTGTTTCAGATTACCCTGGGTTTGAAGAAGAGGTAGACTATGCACAGAGCCCTGGCTCCCTTCACTGTAGTTGTTATCCTCTCTTTCCATATATGGAGGTTTCAGACCCTGAGCCTGCTTTTCAACAGTGGTCTGCTACCACTTTAAATGGGGATTTGGGGTCAAGGATGCATGGGGGATTGGGACTACATCCTCTTTAATGTAGAGGTTTTAGGTTAGGGAAACATGGGACATTCAGACTGTATACACTGGTGTCTGCATATTCAAAGGAGATCCAAGGCACTGCAAGGATCAACAGATTCTCAAACTTACAGAACTAATTAGGATCAGATTCTGGGACTGGGACCCAACTTGTCTGATGTCCAGTCCCAACGATCCATGGCTTTGCCTTCAGAGGATGAATGGCTGAAAGAGTGGTATTTGAGAACATTCTGTTCAGATGCAGTTGGAAAACCATCTCTCCAGTGTGCCAGAGTCGCTTCCAGATGTACTGAGAGTTGTATGAAAAGTTGTACTTGAAAGAAAGCTTGCAGTGCCCAGATTAAAGGATTGACAAGCTTGAAGACACTTCCTCTCCCAGCACATGCCCACCAGGATGAGGGATGCAGGTGAGATGAAGCAGCAGGGGAGAACTGGAGACTAGCTGGAGCTGTACTTGCAACCCCAGACCTGTCAGCAACACCAGTCACTGATTGGCTTGGGAGCTAGGTAGAAGGAATTAGAGACTTATAGCTATAAGAAAATGTCCCCAGAGGCCTGGTCTCTCCTTCTGGTCTCTGGTTGGTGTCAGATGTAGTGTCCTTGTTTAGCATCAGCCTGTTTTGTGTGTGTGTGTGGGGGGGTGTCTCAGCTTTGCTGGGTCCAGATCATTTCTGGCTACCAGTCTTTGCATGCAAAGAGTATGGGCTGAAGCCTGTGGTGATTTTCTTGTCTCACTCAGGATAGCTGTGTCCAGTGGGACTAATGCTCCCAGACTACGGAGGAGGAGTTAAACAGACAGCATGCTCCCCACAAATGACCTGATCACTACCTCACAGTAAGTGATGGTACCTTTGTTTTAATTATGACTAGATAGCTGCAGTGGGATGAGCACCCAAGAGAAATCTTACAGTGGAGAACGAAACCCAGTACAGAAGGAGACAGGACAAAAGGTCCAGATACTGGTGGTAGAAGAAGAACCATTGGTATCCCTAGTGAAATATGAAGATATTACATTTGTGAACCAAGAATAGTGCACCAGAGAAAAGGAGCAGTCACAGGAAAGAATTAGTCAGAAAATACCTGGGAGCCCCTGAAGAGATGTGCGGTGGCCCAGTGTTCACGACTTGATTGTGACTCACACACAGAGTTTCAGGCTTAGAATACCATGTGTGTCTGCAATACAGTGTGTCTATGGGGGAGAGCATCATTACAGTCAAGTATAAAATGTGACCATGAAATAAGACACTGGTTCATTCACTGTAAGCTGATGGTCTTTGAATTCAAAATACAAATTTATTTTTCTGGAAAGAAATGGCTTCTCGAAGTACACATGCTGGCTGGTGAAACTCATTGGGATAGTCTGTTCAAAGGTGAGAGTTCTCAATGGGAGGGAGGCTTGATGCCCTAGCATAGGGGGATTCTAGAGGGATGAGGCAGGAGTGGGTGAATGGGTGGAGGAGCACCCTCATAGAGACAAAGGGGAGAGGGGTAAGATGGGATAGGATGGGGGGCTGGTGGAGGGGTAACCAGGAAGGGGGATATCATTTGAAATGTAGATGAATAAAATGATTAATTAAAAAATAAAATAAAATGAAATTTTTTAAATGGCATAAGAGGCTCTAGCTTTAGAATCAAAAGCTAAAGAAATCTGAGAGAAAAGTGAAAGCAATGAAGCCATAGTTTGAACTGAAATTTGAGTGGGGATCTGTGGAGTCTTGGGAACATGGGGGCTGTACTACACTAGCTGTTAGGTTTGTATGCTGGCAATTTTTATTACTTTGGTTGAGATGGGTGGGACCTGTGGATTTGCGGGGGGAGGTTCTGAAAATATTTATAATTAAATACAAACCGTCTGAAAACAGTTTTACTAGTACTTCCAGGCATTTTTTTTCTGCTTGGTTTTCAAAGCATGGAAATGTTAAGGAAAATTTGATCCATATGTTTTATTAACATAAGTGTGAAACACTGGATGAGCATTTTAAAATTATTTATTGAGCAGAAAGCTTTGCTTGTGAACCCATTGGGCATCTACATGTCACCCCTTTAGGACTCACTTTGAATGTTTGTGATTCTTGTTCCTCTTTGAGGCTATGAAGGTGGCATCTCTGGTGAAGTCTCATGCCCATATGTCCCTGCCACCATGTCTGAGGAAGTTTCACCCACAAGAATGGAAGGCCTTGGTTTGGAACATTGCCACAGTAGAGCTTCAGTGGATATTTGGCAATGGTATGAGCTATTCAGCTGTATTTCCTTTCTCCCCAACCCATGGCATCTTGTGAGGGACCCAGGGCTCTGAAGCTACTGTTGGTGAACAAAACTGACACTCTTTTCCTCTTCCCTGTCCAAGGCTTCCCTTCCTACAAACTCCTTTCTGTAGAAAGGGTTTTCCCAAATGAGTGCTTCTGCAGGGGTTCTAGACAAAGGACGATGGCAGATACACCTTCCTTGGTGATGTAGCAGGCATGATGGAGATGTTCTAATTAACAAGAAATCCAGAGCTAGAAGACTGGCATGCTCACATTCATAAATAGCATTATTAAAATTGGTCTGGTGGGGCCAGCTGCAGATGACTTGCTGTGGAAGACAGGTATTCCTGGCCTGGAGCTTGTCACACACACACACACACACACAGAGAGAGAGAGAGAGAGAGAGAGAGAGAGAGAGAGAGAGAGAGAGA